>NW_008351640.1:1765868-1766291 GCF_000622305.1 Nannospalax galili | reverse complement strand
TCAATGCAAACTATGAAAGCCAGAAGAGCCTGGACCAAAGTATTCCCAGTGTTAAATGACCACAGATGCCAACCCAGATTACTATATCCAGCCAAAATGTCTATTATAGTTGAAGGGGAAAGAAAAATCTTCCATGACATAAATAGGCTGAAGGAATACATGTCCACAAAACCAGCCCTTCAGAGAGTTCTGGGAGCAATACAAAGAACTGAAGAAAGGAATGACTATACCCAAGGGGTTGCAAAAAGAACTCCAAGGAGAGTATAACAGTGTAAAAGTATAGCTATAGCAAGAATATAAACAAAAAAAATGACAGGATTCAATACCCATCTTTCATTAATAACTTTAAACATTAATGGACTGAATTCCCCAGTCAAAAGACTGGGGAATGGATCAAGAAACAAAACCCATCTTTTGGTTGTG
>NW_008351640.1:1765137-1765551 GCF_000622305.1 Nannospalax galili | reverse complement strand
CTCCATTAGATAGGTCAACAGGCCAGAGACTTAACAGAGAGACATCTGAATTGAACAAAACCACATATCAAATGGACTTAGCAGATATCTACTGAGTATTCCACCCAAACACCAAAGGACATACTTTCTACTCAGCACTCCACATGGAACTTTCTCCAAAATCGACCATATACTGGAGCACAAAACAAAGCTCAGCAAATACAAAAAGATTGAGATAATTCCATGTGTTCTATCAGACCACAATGCAATAAAGCTTACAATCAACACCCGAAGAAGCCAAAATCACCACACAGACAGAATTGGACTGGAGGGAACATACCTCAAAAACCCATAGCCAACATCATTCTAAATGGAGAAAAACTGGAAGCATTCCCATTAAAATCAGGAACTAGACAAGGTTGTCCACTATTTTCA
>NW_008351640.1:1761309-1762569 GCF_000622305.1 Nannospalax galili | reverse complement strand
CAGTTCAACAGAGGTAGGATTATGGAGCAAGGGTATTAGTAAGGAAGAAAGGGGGGGAAGTGCAGGCACCTTAAGTGGGAAAACCATGATAGAGTGGGGAGACGATACAAGAGAGAAACAATGCCTAGCTAGTCATGAAAACCAGAGGGAACCATATTATTCCTACAATCTACTGACAAATTATATATAATAGATCAAGAAAAATATCTCTAGATAAGGTTTATTTGAGACCAACTGGTCATTACCCAAGATTTATCTGCAAGACACACAGTAATTAAAAAACCAGAATGGTGGAACTAACCTTCTTGGATGTTTAACAGACATACCTTGAGATCTATACTAATTGGGGCAGAGGGATTCAAAGGACACTTTTTGCTCCTTACCCCCCTAGGTCGATTAGTTCCCAGGGACTATGAGCATCGCGGAAAATGTCCTGTAATGGTGGTGGGTCATCTTCCCTTGAGTGTCAGTCTCTTTGCTTTAGAAAAATATGTGTCGGGTGTGTATCCAAGTGCTTGCTTTACGTACAAAGAACAGTAGTTCGAGCAATTTGTTTACAATAGTGAAAAAATTGAACGGAAGCATTTTGTATTAAAATCCATTTCCTACGAATTGTATTCAAAAGACTTTTGCCATGACTGTTAGTCTCTTGGCTTTAGAAAAACTTGTCTCGCTTGTGTTTCTAAGTGCTTGCTTTCTGAGAAAGAACAGCAGTTCTAACTATGTGTTTATAATAGTGAAAATGGAAGAACAGTAGCATTTTTTGTTAAAAACCGCATCCTTCGATTTGTATGCAAAAGAGTATTGCCACGACTGTCAATCTCTTTGCTTTAGAAAAACATGTCTCGGTTGTGTATCAAAGTGCTTGCTTTCTGTAGAAAGAACAGTAGTTATAACAATGTGTTTATAATAGTCAAAACGAATGAACAGAAACCTCTGGCTGACTAGATTTATCAGAAGGGCAGACGGGGGAATGGATGAGGATGCTGACAACACAGTGGACCCTAACAGGGATGGCAGAGTATGGAGCCTCTAGTGGGAGAGGAAGGCTGTCTATCTGACGAGTTTGTATTCATGCTCAGATGCCGAGGAGCTCAGAAGGTGGGCGACTGTGACCAGTGATAGTCATGTATATAGAGATTAGAAATGCATGTGAAAACGTCTCAATGTCAATTGCTTTGGAATGAATTCTTCTGTATGAAAAAAAAATAAAATAAAATCTGTAAAAAAAAAAATGAATTTTTCTGTATGAAACTGTGT
>NW_008351640.1:1745877-1761253 GCF_000622305.1 Nannospalax galili | reverse complement strand
ACAATTGAATTTATTCTTATAATTGTTTTAATAGCTTTTGTATAATCTTCATCTCTATTATGAGATATAAAATGTATTTATCAAATCTGTAATCATTATGCCAAAAAATCTGAATTACTGTAATATTTTGTATATTGTTAAAACTGTAACTTTAATTGTAAAAAAAAAAAATTTAAAAAAAATCGAAGACATTTGAATAAATTATAAATAAGCAAGGAAAAAAAAATTGGAAAACATTTCATGCTGACTTGATAATGCTCTTCAGTGCTCTGTAAAATGTGACAAATTTGACTCTAATTCTGTGCAAAAACCTATGTAGTATTTAATAAACTATTTCATTGAAAAAAAAAAAACTTATGACTGGACAAAACATAATTGATGGAAGTTCATTCCTAATAAGACTCACAAGACTTTAATTAAACAGCATAAGAGAACTCCAAGTAGAAGCCTTCTCCCTCCTTTTATTTCCAAATTCTGCCTTTCTCTGCTCTTTCTTATTTTAAGCTTTCTTTAATTTTTCACTAAATATAAAAAGATGAAACAGGGAAAGCAAGACACTAAGTCTTCTATTTATGATACAAAAACTTATTTTAAATTACCATCAAAATAGTAAAGTGCATAATTCTACGAGTCAAATTTTATAATGGTCTGTCAGTAGTGGGTTTTATACACTCGAAGAAAACATTTGCTTTCAATAAATCAATTGTAGGTGGACTTTAAGACTGGCATTTTTTTTTCCTTTCTCTTTTTGTGACCTAAATTACAAATAAGAAACTTGGGGAAATATCAAGAACACATTGTTTGATAGTTTGTTTTTCTTCTGATGGATTCTATTTCTCTTTGTAATGAAAATATTTTTGTGCTGAGCATTCAGGTGTTTTTTTTTAAAATGCCACAGCAACCTGTTCATATTTTTATTTTTGGGACATTATGTAAATTTGACAACAGGGCTATGTATCCTGATTGAGCATCCATCATTCTTTTATTCAAAAGTTGATAACTGAGCATGTGTAGGTATAATAGTTATATTTAAAATTAGCTATAGCTAATCCAATAATTTAGGTTTCTATAAATATCTTGATTCAGGTATCAGATGATAGACAAAATTTGATATACCAGGAAATACTACTAGTAATAAATTTATTGAAATACTTTAACAATAAAATATATTGACCTTTTTTCCACTGGATTCTTTTGCTACATTCGATTCACCTATAAATGGATGTTTGTTTAATGCCTTTTTAAGAATTTTCTGAATACAGTATTTTTAAAAATCAGATAGAGTTGTATTTTAATATGTTAAAGTGCATAAGCTTTATTACTACAATTATTTGTGTAGAAATATATTGTATATAAGAAATAGCAAAAATCTCCAGTAGAAACAAAGAAAATGAACTGTGAGAAGGAGTCACTCATGTTTATTTTTTAGTTGCCTTTCTCAATAATTATTGGGATTTTAATAGTTATTTTTAATGTCTCATCAGAAGAAACATACATTTTTTTATGGAAAAAGGTCAAGAACAAACTCTATTGCTCACTCTGAAAAAAATTACTAAGTTTAAATGATACATTGTAAGTCTTCTTTGCATATAAAGTTATCAGCAAATTTATTACATATATACATATAAATTTCTCTAAAATAGATAATTTAATTTGATAAATCATATTGAATTTTGATGAGTTATACAGTGTTTACTTAAACGGTTCCTATGTAAATATGAGGAAACACTTTTAGTCAAAGAAGGTTGTGCTAATAATTTTTATTCTATAAGATTGAATTCTATGACTGCAGACAAACCCAATTAGCAGTCGTTGGTTAGGTCAGATGCATTAAAAGTATGAAAGAACTGTAAACTGCCTGGATATAGGTGGCCAAAATGCAGTGTGCCATCTTAGATAATAGCGAATGTCTTCTAAACCACTCACCGAATCTAGGGGATGATAAACTAGCTCACCAAAGAAGGATGATTCTAGATGCTGTAAATTAATGAACACATTAGTGCACTTTCTTATTTAAACACAAGTTTACATAGGCAACAAACCCCAGAACTTTTTTGGTGAAGAAATTTTCTCTTGAGAGACTTGTAAATCATTGCATATTTAAAACTGTGCTTTTCTTCCGTTATTGGTGATAACAATGTGATGGGTATTATTTATGCTTATTTAACTGAGATTGAATGGTTTTTATAGATTTGGATGGCCTGACTTGAAAGGAGAAAAATAAAAATTATTATAATATTTTGACTAGGTGATTTTTTTCTTGAGATTTTTAAAATTTAATTTTATGTGAGTGATTGCCTCCATGTATGATACTTACCATTTAGTGCCTGTGGAGGACAGAAGAGGGTATCAAATACCCTGAAACTGAAGTTAACCTACGGCTGTAAACCACAAGAGTGGTGGGAATTGAACGTGGGTCCTCCTCAAGAGCAGCAAAGGCTCTTAACCACTGAGCCATCTCTATAGCCCCTGTGATTTTCTTTATTAATTATTCTCAGCTAATGTACTAACAACCAAAATGACATATTTTCAGGAGGAAAGTTGAAGATTTCACATGAATATAGAAAGCATTATTTTGAGATCATTCTGCTGCAAAGAATTATTTGATCATTTAACAGATTAAGATTACATTCATTGGTTCAAGTCCATCTGGTGGGGTCTCCTTGGACTCCTTGATCAAGAGGTCAGATGACCCACCACCATTACAGGACATTTTGCGAGATGCTCATGATCTCTGGGAACTAATCGACCTAGGAGGGCAGGGAGCAAAAAGTGTCCTTTGTATCCCTCTGACCCAATTAGTATAGATCTCAAGCTTCCAGAGTCTGCCTGCCTTTGCCTCCCAAGTGGTAGGATGTATGTTTTGGTTTGTTTGTTTGTTTGTTTTGGTCTTTTTCAGACAGGGTCTCCCTGTAGTCCCAGCTATCCTGGAACTATGTAGATCAGGCTGGCCTTGAACTCACAGAGACCACCTGCCTCTGCCTCCTGAGTGCTGGGATTAAATGTATGCACCACCACGCCCGGTAGCATGTATGTTTTAAAATCTGATCTTTAGTTTATTCTTAGTTCCCTAGGTTCCTCATATACCCTTCCCTCCCCCCTCCCTTAAACTAACCCAATTTTTATCCATATCTCCCTTATTAAGGCCTGTTACCTACTGTTCTTCTCCTTCATGTTATGTCTTTTCCTTTACCTCCCTGTTTCCTTACCCTTGTCCTGGTTCCTGCAGTTATGTCTGTTTCCTAAGTCTCTTCAAAAAACATGGCATGGTTGAAATAAATAACATTTAATACATGGAACAGGTATTCTTTTAGAAATCATAATGATAAGTAATAGAAAGTCTAATTTGGATCTTTGTATCTGACTAGGAAATGAATTTGCCATTGTGTTCCCAGGAGCTGAAGATACGTCTTTGCATTGTCAAGTTGACACGGATCTGCTGCTCCAAAATGTCAATTAGGAATCATGGTAGAGAAGAGACCCCTAGAAACACAATTGTCATTCTAGGACTCGGAATTATTCTGTTAGTGCATTGCACAGCATTTATTGCCCATGTAAAATCCCATAAGAAAAGTGTTTGAAGTGGGATAAGGTGAGTGAATGAGTGTGTATGTGTGTGTGTGTGTGTGTGTGTGTGTGTGTGTGTGTTCATACATGCACATGTACATCCTTAAACTTCTAGAAGAAGTTTGAGCAAGAGAATTCTGTCATTTCAAGGGTAAAAGTTCATTATTTCTTTCCAAATTTTCATTTGTAAAGCATAAAAACCCCCACCACGTGAAAAAGAGACTGTAAGGAGGTCCTAGAATACAACGCTTCCACTAAGGAGATTAATGTTGGTATTGTAGTACAATACACTGGTCCAAAACATTTACAGATTATATAAAATTCCATTCCTTCAGAAAGTGTGACAACTGTGAGATTTGTGTGTTTTTGCTGACCATGTATGTGCTGGGATTTAAGGCCTTCACCACCACAGAAAGCAATGCCATATTTTTGCAAAGATAATTTTTGTTAATATTGGGGGGGGGTAAAAGCATAAAAAGCAAATTCACTTGAACCTCTAATATAAATTCTAAGAAATTTCCTGGACAGTTTAGCTAATAATTGAGAGGTACTTGACCAGACTCAAGGACAGTGACAAGCTCTGACTTGAAGAATAATGGGAAAACCATGGGTCAAGTGTTTTTAGGGTATTTTGTTCTCCCTCATACACCAATTAGAGCTTTTTTTTCTGAAAGAAAAATAGATTTTTTTCCAGTGAAATATTTCAGGATAGTTTATTATATTGCACAAAAATTTCAAATAACACAAGCTATACTCTTGTCTACTTGTCAAAACAGAAAAAAAATCTCAAAGCAAATTGATGAATGTAATCCAACATTTTATTCCTACATGCTGTCTTAAAAGGCCTAGGTTTCTTATTTTTAACCTGCACTTTAAATGGCTTTTTCTAGAAACATAGAAGTTGCCCCTAGAGTGTTATCAATATAAAAGCACTATTGTGTTTACCTCTGCTGGAGATCTTTGTGTTCCTGTCTGTTTCTGCCTCTGGTCCTGCAGTTGCTTGGTCAATTGGAAACGTTTGGCTCAGAGACGATTAGGACAAGTCTTTGAATGTCTTTTTCTTAGACTTCCAAACATCACAGAAGACAAAGACATTCTGAATAGAGAACCTTTATTAAATCATTTTAAAACACATATTTTAATCCCATTTTATAGATACTACTAATCATACAGGAGAGAAAGAGCAGAGGCAGGTAAATGGTAATAACGAAAATAGACCAAAATTAGAAGCAGGTCTCAAAATATTCACAATACAGAAAATACGAGGCCAGAATATGGACAAAGGGAAGCAAATGAGAAGGGAGAACAAAGAAAATCAGGTGCCTGAAGTACAAGCACTGAAGGAAGAGACTGGAGAATAATGCCAAGCCATTCCCTTAGCATTCTTTAATGACTGATTTTGAGGAAGAAATATTTTCACATTAGTATTCTGTTTAATGTGTTACTTAAGGTTCTTTATCATCTCTGACTTTCACAAGGACAACATAAACATACTCATAAGAGTTATTTTAATAAAAAGATTAAGAAACCGATATATTCTGGATTAAGGTACTTATTTTAAGTTGAAATTTGGTCAAGCAAAGATGATGCTTGCATTCATAACATATTCTTCTATGTTTATCAAGAGTTGAAAGGAATTCTATTGTGGGAACCTTGTGAAAACTTTAAACTCAAGTGCAGTCAGCATTAACTAGCCATCTCTGAAACTTTAGAAACACCCATAAATACTCTTTTCTCTAAGTTCTACAGGAAGAAAGGTTGAACAGGTTAATTTCAACAATAGTGATAAATGCTACCAGATTATTTGTTCCAACTTAAAAAAAATTAATGACTTTATTTTATATGTTCATGTGTATTGCCCACATTTGTATAAGTGAACTCATGTTATGCAATGCCCATGGAGGTCAGAAGAGGGTGTCAGATTCCCCTGGATCTTGAGTTAAGGACGGTTATTAGTCACCATGTGAGTGCTGGGAATTGAACCCAGGTCCTCTGCAAGAGCAGCCAGTGCTCTTAACTACAGCCCAGTGTTCAAACTTTTTTAAATAAGGCACAGAATGTAAGTTGATCCTTAAATTATCTCAAGGTATCCATAGGCAGAAGTAAATATTTTGAATTGATAGTAAGTGGGTGGTCATCAGTAGTCCAGAATTTCATATGCTGCTGCTTCTTTGTTAACTTTGGTTTAGATTATAATTCCCAGAGTAGACTTTGATTGTTTTCTCTAGGACATGAACCTAAAACATGGGTATGACTAGGGAAAGTTAAGAAGACTGAATGTCAGAACCACCCAGATTAGCAAAACCGTGTAGATCATTTATTCCAAAAGCAGATCATGATACCCTTTAAGCCAGACGGAGAAATTGACTTGGGACCACCCATTTAGTATGGTAAGATTTTAATGTACCTCAGTAAATTTTGGGTCTTTTTTGAGACAGGGTCTCCCTTTAGCTCCAGCTGATCTGGAATTCACTATGTAGACCAAACTGGCCTTGAACTCACAGAAGTCCACCTGCCTCTGCCTCCCAAATGCTGGGATTAAAGGCATGTGCCAACAGATAGGGGAGGGCACCTATGTACAATTAAGGTGTATTGTATGAAATGCAGAAAAATTCAATAGAAACATACATTTATAAAAATAAAGGTTGAGATGCTTAACTTTATAAACACATAAACATGAGTGGTTCTAAACTAGAGCAGAAGAGTTTCAAATATGGATGCTGATTTATTGAACACTCTATGTCTTTGGTCAAGTAAATGTACATTCCTTGTGTCAGGTTTTCTTTCTTATAAAATTAAGATGGAATATTTGATTTATAACATCAATGTAAAGTACAAAACTAGAAATCCTCGCTGACCTTCATTTAATAAATATTTGCTAAGGTTCTGTACATTCAAGAATCACGCACACACGGCAAAGTGAAACTAATATTTATCACTGCTATAAAAGTTTTCTTTCACTGTAAGCATTAAGGAAGAATTTCTCATGTTTTTCGATATGATTATGGTAGACAGAGAATGAAACATGCTTTGAATCACTGTGACTATTCCCTGATGTCACACTGTAACATAAGACTATGCAAGAACACACTATGCAAACTCACTTCTGACGACTGAACTTGAAGAGAGTCATGATACCAATTTTTAGCGCAAAATTATCTTGGTTATTAGAATTCCCTGAATATTTTTGTGTGATAAAAGGTCATACCTATCAAATATTACATTTGACATAGGCTGATATATTATATATATACATATGCTAAAATTGGTCTGCTAAAAATGTGAATTCATCTGTATTCATGGTGTGTGATATGACAGATGTTAGCTCACCCTTTTCCAAATTCCACGATTCAGATACCAATATTTTCAAATAAGAAAACTTGACAATTCAAAGAACAGAATATAGATGCGTTCTATCATACATATATGTTACTGATTTATTCTAATACATATGTAATACTTAGCTATTTTTTCTGTTTCTTAAATGCAAATAAAGGGGCACTGCATGGTCAATTTTACGTTTAAGAGTTTTCATGTCTATTATCAAGAGATGAAATTTGGACCAAGGCTGAACTACAATAATAGAATAAAATAAGTAGAATAAATAGTTTTGGGCATTTTTTTTTGAGTGAGGGTCTCCCTGTAGCCCCAACTGGCCTGGAACTCACTATGTAGACCAGGCTAGTCTTGAATTCACAGAGATCTGCTTGTTTCTGCCTCCAGAGTGCTGGGATTAAAGATGCCATGACACACAGCCGAGTTTTAGTATCTTACCCTCCATTCTTTTCATATTATTGTTCAATAGATAACCCAGATCTCATTTAACAGTATATATGTGAATTTATATTTTTCCATGTGACATGCATATCACATATTAAATATAGACAATATGTGTCTGTATTAGTGTGTGTGAGAGAGAGAGTGCATGAGAGAATGAGAGAGTGTGAGCAAGAGAGAGAGAGAGAGAGAGAGAATGCATGTGGAGACCAGAGAGCTATGTTAGTTTTTTCCTCAATTTCTCTCCATTTCATTTCCTCCCAATGTATATTTTAATTGAATTTTTTGTGCATTTTCTACATCTTAATCATACATAGCTCTCTTCTTTATCTGCAACCCCCCTATACCCCCCATTGGATTTCATACATTCTGTCATATATGTTAAGGCCTATCGAGTGAAGTTTGTGTACCTGGATGTCCCTTGGTGTGACTTCATCCACTGAAAAGTTAGTCCACGTTTTTTGAGACACAGACTCATGTTGAAGCTGGAGTTTATTGATTAAGCTTGACTCATTTGGCAGAAATACCCAGCCACTCACTATCTCCACCTTCCCAACATTTGTATTAAAGGCAAGTCTCAGTGTTCTTGAGATTTTATGTGGGTGAACTTAGAACATCAAGTTTGTGTTGCAGACTACTTTACTAATCAACTGATGTCCCCAGGCCAGCCCCTGCAGATATTCTTTAAGACAGGAAATATAATGGCTATACAGTATTGTATCAGCTTGTTTGCTATACTACAAAATACTCAAGTGTTTCACTGTGTAAGGAGAATCTTGAGACATCAATGGGAGAATGTACTGTAGAAATTCCAATGGGTTATTCTCTTGGAATTAATACATATATCAGTTCAAAACCATAAAATTGCATCAGATATGACTAACATCTTTGGAAGCTACCTATGACCCAATATAGGTGCAGTATAGACGCAGAAGGATGCACAGAGGTGGAGTGCTTATTATTCCCTGGTATCATGCAGAAGGTCCTGACTCTATATAGTCATTGTTGTTAGTGTATCTTGAAAATGATTCACAATAGTATATGCTGATATACTTTCCACTTCTTTCCTTTTTTTATGAACCAACCTGTGGGATACTTTGCAGGAGGCTAGAGTCATATAGATCAATTAGATCTCAATCAACAGGCAGCCTGATCTTCAGTTCTAAGTGCAGAGGACTGTCCAGTTGTCTAGTATCTAAAGGATTTGGAGATCCTAAAATCAATGAGTCATTAAGACTGAATATGGATCTGTCTATTGAGTTGAGAAAAAAGGTATAGTTAACATGAAAAGTTTTCTGCTTTATTGCTACAGGAGAGGAATCCATGCCCTGAAGAAGCTCTCTCTCAAGCAATACAGGATAATTCCTAGAGTTAGTAATTACTGATCATCTTCAAATGTGGCTCTGGATCTGAAAGTATCTTACTTTTCATAGTACCTCAGCCATCTTTAGTAACAAAATAGGTTTTTAATTATTTAAAAAGTCATCTACCTAAAACTTCAGAGTGTCTAGATATTGCATTAAGATACGAGTTGAAAAGATATTCTTCCAACAGGAACTTAAACCAGAAGATTAACCATGGTCTGAACTCTCACAAATTAACTTGGCAAATATTTCAGAGTTACAATCTTTTATTTATCTCTGTTTAAAATACCAAAAATTCCAGAAATCACTGTGAAGGCCAGACATTCCTAACGGACTGCCTCCCATACTGTTGAGTTTACTCTTTTGACCTATTTCTTCTTCAGTCTATGTATCTTCCAGAGGTTGACCAGTTCTATGCTTTATCTTGGGTCATGAATGTGACCACTGGGAATTCCTACAAATATTATGTCAAATGAATATATTTCTAGAAACTAGAAAGTAGATGTCAACTGATCAGAACTGTGGATTAACACTTAGCCTAAGAGAATTATTTTTTTAATTAAAAAAATTTATTTTATTCTTATTTTTTTTTAATGTGTATGAGTGTATTGCCTGCATGTATGTGAGTGCACCCATGTCGTGTAATGCCATGGAAGTCAGACGAGAGCTTCAGATTCCCCTGGAACTGGAGTTAAAGAAGGTTTGTAGCTACCATGTGGGTACTGGGAATCGAACCTGGGTCCTCTGCAAGAGCAGTCAGTACTCTTAACCGCTGAGTCATCTCTCCAGTCCCAGATAATTATTTTGAATTGGTAGAATTATATATTGTTTATCCTCAGAGAAATCAGGACACCTACCTGTGCTTGGTTCTTTAGCACAACTTGTGTTCTGTGCTGCAGAAGATGGGGCAGTGGTCCAGTGCCTAAGGGGAACCTAGAGCAATAATAGTGGAAGAACATCCTGCAGATGCTCTGTGCATTCAGTCCAGCTTGCCTACATATCTCTGCACTACCATGATATTATAACAGTTATGATCAGCATATTTGGAAACTATGATAGTTCACATATTAGTTTCCAATACTGTATAAACACAAAGATGTCATAACTCAATTTTCTACCTCATCTGCTTCAGCTTTCATACCCTGTTTTTGTATGATCTCATAACTGAATTGTGATTAAAGAATGAGTCTTCTTTAGACTCAGAGTAGATAATGAGTTCTAATTTTGATGGTGTTAATTCTTTAAAAGGGAATTCTTTTCATCCTGGTTGATGTTATGTTGGGACAGTAGTCAAAATTTTTATTTTCCTATATATCTCTTTTCTTTAAACAGCAAGTGTCAATATTCTCATGATTTTATAAAAGATCCAGAATCACTTGCTAATTGAATGTGTTTAATCTGAGACATGATTTGAATTCAAACATTAGTTTAACATAAAATACTAGTTGAACTTAGGACCCTCCATCCATAGTCTGTTTATTAGACGCTGAAGCTTCGATAAGTTTTCATTGATTCATTAAAATTTGAGATCTTTGCTTACATTTTCTACACTTCATTATATTTTAGCACATTGGGAAAATTCATGAAGGTTATTGTATTACATTTTCAAGTTTAAAATATAGAAGAAAGACATGAATAATAAATAAAAAATAAAGAAAAGTTGTTAATTTACAAAGCAGTATCCTACAAATTGACATTTAGGCAGTATAAATAATCAAGCATGACCTGTTTTAAGTTATGCATTCCCAGTTATGTTTTTCTTGGCACTTTTTCTATTTATCTGTTTTAAGTGTACATACCTCTGATGTGCTAGACAAATATTTAATGCAAGATGTTGTTGGTTCTGAAGTTTTACAAAAAGATTGTTAGATGACTTATGTTGTTTAAATTAAGGATATATTGTGAGCAGGACAAGTCCTTGAGACAGGCAGCACTTATTATAAAATGCTTCTCATCTGTCTCCTCTACTTTCTAACTCTATACCTAGATGCTTTTTGGCCAAATTCTAAATGAAGCTGATCTAATATTCTTTAACATACCAAGACCACAGTTTACTCTAAGCAAATGAAATTTCTCTAGAGATGACCAAATTCAAAACTTTGACAATGGAAGCCTGATATGGGTGTTGATAAGGCTGAGTTTACATCAACCTGGCCAAGTCATTTCACTGAGTGAAGTGTTGTCAAATGCTGTATAGCTGAAGACTCATACAAATAAAAAATCCAAACACTTGTTTCCCCTCCTGTATTCATTTTATTTATTATTTTTCATTTGCTTTAATAGGAAAAAATAGTGTTTTGTTTTTAAACATTATGACTGTACTTTTGAAAATTATAAAAATCAACAGTTTATGATAAAATGCTCCCAGTAATCTATTATATAAACAACAGTGGTTTCATTTGCTTCTATAGCTCCTGGTGAATATTGCTTAAACCTGCCCCCAAAAGCAGTTATAAGGCATTAAAAGGAGATTCACACGTGAACTTTATTTCATTTTCTATTCACCATAAAGTCCTGCAACCCCTGGTTAGCAGGGACTTTGGACCCCTGGATAAATGATTCATGCCAGATCAGTGACCTAATATCTGTTGAGAAGTGGTACTTTTGATTGCTATTTGCCAAGGGAGCCTTCCACAAAGAGACCTTGATGAAGGTGACTCCTCTCTCATCAAAAATCTCCCACTAAATCCCTCTGACATTAAAAATGCTGCATCCTTGCTTTGGAGAGTATTTGAAATTACAGAACTGGGAACTCCTTGTGAATAGCTCCACCCTTATTTTCAGCACAAATAAAATCCAACTGTGTATCACAAAGTATGAAATTTAAATATTTTTTCTGGCCTTGGTTTATAAACCATGTTTTATAAATACAGTTGACATAGTCCCACTGAGCTTTTCCTTGTTATTGAGTACCTGAACTACTGTAATAATCCTCGAAAAGGCTTTGCATTGTAACAGAAAATGATTTTTTCAGTAATGTTGCAGCAACCACTATTTAAGCAAGAATGGCATTGAAGTGGCTTATACAAGAATCTAGATTTCATAGCACCAATGACCTTGGTAGCTTCTCATGGGCAAATATAAAAACAATCTGCTTTCATACATTAAAGATCTTCACCCCTTGATCATACTTCTGTGATGATCACTAAAGTTTTTCCATCAGAAAGAATGGATTTCTGTAATACAGCTTCCAGATAAGCTATGCAACCCCTTTAAGGAAAGATATTCTGGAAAGTTAGAGAAAAGCCCAATTTCTAGCATGATTCCTTCCTCTCTAGCCTTGGCTATTCAAAGCTTTACTGTGGTATCACCAGTCTTACCTGTTAGATATCATTGATGTTTTTCTTATTTTTTTTTTTTTTTTTGCTCTAGATAACCAATCTCTTGTCTTAATCTTTTAATTATTTTATGTCTGCAGGTATGTAAGTACAACTGTGTTCTGCAATGTACACTGAGGCCAGAAGAAGGCTTCAGATCCCCTGGAACTAGAGTTAAGGATGTTTGTTAGCTGTGTTAGGGAAAGAAGAATTTACTGCTTGTTTGAACATACTGCTTGTCTGAATTTACTGCCTGAATTTACTTGTTTAAATTTACTGCTTGTAACCAATTAACTCAACTGGAGACACAGGCATCCGGAGATAGGGGCAAGAGCTACAGCCCTCCCCCCAGAGCCTGACCTGATCTGTGCCATGTCACGTAGACATGTCTGCTTACACAAGATAACAGGAAAGAGTCATGCCAGGCACAATACCACCCATCCCTACCCGATTGGGACACCTGAAGGGAGTTGTAGCATTTTTCTTGAAGTTATTGGTTTGTGAAATGCTTGCTTTGAAACTATTGGTTGTATAAATGCGGGCTTTTGTGTAACGGTTGTGGGAGCCTATATAATCTTTACCTAAAATTGCCTCAGGGTCGATCACTCTAACCAGACCTGTGTGTCTTGGAAGGACGGTTGGCCCCAGCTAGCTGGTTTAATAAAACTCTGCTTGATTTTTGCATCTCCATACTCGTGCATTTGTTCTCCAGAAAAGACCCACCGAGTCAAGGACCCTAACAGCTGCCATGTGGGTACTGGGAACTGGACCTGGGTCCTCTGGAAGAGCAGCTAGTACTTTAAATCACCGAGCCACCTCTCCAGTCCCCATCTCAATTCTTAGCTTGCATTATGGAAGCCTGATTCCAAGTAAACAGGAAATAGCAGAATACTATGCAAAGCAATTTTACTAAAATTCTTACATCATTAGAATCCTTTCTTCTAATATTTTAATGTCATGCACATTTAGAAATTCAAACAATTTGTTTTCTTCATATCTTACTTACAAGTGAGCCAGGCTCAGAATTAAAGTACAAAACATAGCGATTTTATTTGTTTTACTACGGTACCACAGCATACGTTACTGATCATCTTAGGTAGTTAAGCAGGATCACAAATACATGCTTTACTAACTATGCTTATAGAGGAAAGAATCTCTTGCTAACCATGGAAACTCTTTAAATAGGATATTTCTGGAACAACTGCTATAGCTAAAATTAACTTTGTTTAAATTCACATCCAAATACAATATGAGTCTATCACATTTTCTTATTTTTCTACTTCTAAATATCATAAACACTCTCAGTCATTTTCTTTATTTCCATTTTACAAGTAAGTGCTTAGTTTGCATTAACCATCTAAACAATCATTATTTTATAGAAAAAGGAAATATTTACAATGAAAATATTTCCAGGATGATTGCTCACAATTAGAATATTTAAGAAGATAGCAATAGGGTAAGAAATAAAATTTGAAGCAAAGAAAATTTCCTCTCTCTGAAATTAATCTATACTTTTCTATTTTCTTTTATCCCTGGGTGAGTAACTACTCTAACTCATTGTGATTCAAAAATGATAATTTTAGTGTTTGTTTATAATTTTGATGTTGATAGATTTTCAAAGAATGCATCTATGTAGTTGTCTCAGACTTGCAGTGACACCTGGAGTGTTCAGGGGTGGAGGGTTCATTTCTATGGTGGCTGTTGACTCTTGGCTCCTTATCCCTTCCATGAGGAAATTCCCCCTTCAGAGCATCTCAACATGGCATGGTTACATCTCACAATATGGAGGTCTAAAGCAGTTGTACAACTTATCTGGTGAATGGAATATAAGAGCAAGAGTTCCAAAAGACAGAAAGCAGAAACCAACAAAACATCACTGCTCACCCATGAAAACAGTTATACCATCACTCAGCTTATTTCATATATCAGCATGCAGAAATTTCTATATGAATTCTAAGATATAAATTATACTCTATCTCTCAATGATACAGATGTCAAAAATATTGGCTATTCTCTAAGATCTATGACCACTCCAGCCATGTGTATTTGGTTATGTTTACAATACAACACTTGAGTTTCCTCCTGTTGAATGGGCTTTTTAGTCCAATTAGGTAGCTGTTTATTGCCCCCAAGATAAAGTGGCACTACTGCATCAATGTCATATGCTGTGCTGGCCATCGATATGGTTATTTGGTCTTGAAGATGGTGTTGGACCAATGGCTGAATTTTCTTCCTTGGCACCTTCATAGCACTCTCCAAAGCTATCAGAGCTCACCTTCAGGGGAAGTGGATTCTGGTCAGTTCCAGCTCTACTGCTCCAAATCCTATGTCCGAAGTATGCTGTCTTCAGCAGTAGAGTCTTACCTTCAAGTTCTGGAAGGCAATCAAGGGCTGTGGCAATAGGTTCTGTAATCTAGGGAGGCTCTTGGACCACTCTCACCGGCAACTTAAAGGAAGGTTTCTCCGTTCTGGTACTGTTTCTTGTTATGTAGTCTTTACCTATGCACATAAACTCAGGTAGAGATACTGTATGTGCAACTTTTCATTAGGTTGTTGGACTAATATGATTCCCTCTGCTTTTTTTTTTTTTTTTTACCTAGCTAGGCATTATTTAACTCTCCTCTATCTTCCTGTCTAACCTTCTGCCATGATTTCCCCATTTGAAGTCCCCATTTTCCCATTTTCCCTTGATAATACTGGTCTTCTCTGATCCTACCATTCTTGAGCTCCTTCTTTCCCTTTATCCCCAAGGTGCCTTGTATAATCTTCCCTTCCCCCTCCTATTTATTTAGCCTCATTTTTACCCATTTCTCCCTTAGCAACACCTGTCTCCTACTGTTCTCTCTCAGCTTCTTTCTTTCCCTTTACCTCCTTGGTTCATTTTCATTATTCTACTTCATGTAGTTAGGTCTGGATACATACTCATGTATAAGGAATTGGTGCTAGGATCCACACATAAGGGAGAACATATGTCTTTTGTTTTTCTGAATCTGTATTACTTCACTTAGTATAACAGTTTCTAGTTCCATCTATTTTCCTGCAAATTTCATGATTTCACCTTTCTTTACTGCTGAGTAGAGCTCTATTGTGTAAATGTACCACATTTTCATTATCCACTCATCAGTTGAGGGACATTTAGGTTGCTTTCATCTCTTAGCTACAGTGAAAGGAGCAGCACTAAACAGGTGTCTCGGCAAGAGGATGAGTCCTTTGGGTATATACCAAGAAATGGTATAGCCAGGTCAAATGGTAGGTACAAATTTATTTTTTTTTTAACTTTTATTTTTTATTTATTTATTCATTTATTTATTTGTTTATTAGAAGAACAATTTAATTAAAACAGCATTAACC
>NW_008351640.1:1745186-1745784 GCF_000622305.1 Nannospalax galili | reverse complement strand
GCAATTGACATTGAGACGTTTTCACATACATTTCTAATCTCTCTATACATGACTATCACTGGTCACAGTCGCCCACCTTCTGAGCTCCTTGTCATCTGAGCATGAATACAAACTCATCAGATAGACAGCCTTCCTCCCCACTAGAGGCTCCATACTCTGCAATCCCTGTCACTGTCCACTGTGTTGTCAGCACCGTCATCCATTCCTCTATCATGGTTTTCCCAATTAAGGTGCCCCCACTTCCCCCCCATTCTTCCTTACTAATACCCTTGCTCCTATGATCCTACCTCTGTTGAGCTTCTTCTTTCTCCTTATCCCCTAGGTTCCTCATATACCCTTCCCTCCCCCTTCCTTTAGACTAACCCAATTTTTTATCCATATCTCCCTTCTTAAGGTCTGTTGCCTACTATTCTTCTCCTTCAGGTTATTTCTTTTCCTTTACCTCACTGTTTCCTTACCCTTGTCCTGGTTCCTGCAGTTATGTCTGTTTGCATACTTATTTATCAGAGTCTGATCCTAGGATCCACATATGAGGGAGAACATATGTCGATTTTTTTTCTGAGATTGTGTTACTTAGTATAACAGTTTCTAGTTCCAT
>NW_008351640.1:1743372-1744365 GCF_000622305.1 Nannospalax galili | reverse complement strand
TTTGCGAGATGCTCATGATCCCTGGGAACTAATCGACCTAGGAGGGCAAGGAGCAAAAAGCATCCTTTGTGTCCCTCTGACCCAATTAGTATAGATCTCAAGGTATGTCTGTTAAACATCCAAGAAGGTTAGTTCCACCATTCTGGCATTTTTAATTACTGTGTGTCATGCAGATAAATCTTGGGTAATGATCAGTTGGTCTCAAATAAACCTTATCTAGAGATATAATTCTTGATCTGTTATGTATAATTTGTCAGTAGATTGTAGGAATAATATGGTTCCCTCTGGTTTTCGTGACTAGCTAGGCATTGTTTCTCTCTTGTATCGTCTCACCCCTCTATCACGGTTTTCCCACTTATGGTGCCCCCACATCCCTCCCATTTCTTCCGTACTAATACCCTTGCTCCTATGATCCTACCTCTGTTGAGCTTCTTCTTTATCCTTATCCCCTAGCTTCCTCATATACCCTTCCCTCCCCGCTCCCTTAGACTAACCCAATTTTTTTCCATATCTCCCTTATTAAGGCCTGTTACCTACTATTCTTCTCCTTCAGGTTATTTCTTTTCCTTTACCTCACTGTTTCCTTACCCTTGTCCTGGTTCCTGGAGTAATGTCTGTTTGCATATTTATTTATCTGAGTCAGATCCAAGGAAACACATATGAGGGAGAACATATGTCGATTTATTTTCTGAGATTATGTTACTTCACTTAGTATAAGAGTTTCTAGTTCCATCCATTTAGCTGCAAATTTCATGATTTCATCTTTCTTTACTGCTGAGTAAAACTCCATCATATATATGAACCACAATTTCATTAACCATTCATCAATTGAGGGACCCTTAGGTTGCTACCATCTCTTAGCTATTGTGAAAAGAGCAGCAACAAACATGGATGTACAAGTGTCGCTGCAATAAGACGAGTTCTTTGGGTATATGCCAAGGAGTGGTATAATTGGGTCAAATGGTAGGTTCATTTGTAGTTTTTTAAGAGTTC
>NW_008351640.1:1742581-1742843 GCF_000622305.1 Nannospalax galili | reverse complement strand
TTTTCTTCTAAGAGTTTCAGAGTTTCAGGCTTTACATTGAGGTATTTGAGCAATTTGGAATTGGCTTTTGTGCAGGGTGAAAAATAGGGTTTTAGTTTCATTCTTCTACAAGTGGAGATCCAGTTTGCCAGCACCATTTGCTGAACATGCTGTCTTTCCTCCAGTGAATGTTCTTGGCCCCTTCGTCAAATATCAGGTGGCTGAAATTGCATTTACTCATATTTGGGTCTTCAATTTTGTTCCATTGGTCTATGGGTCTACC
>NW_008351640.1:1741403-1741989 GCF_000622305.1 Nannospalax galili | reverse complement strand
TATCATATCATCTGCAAAAAGGGATAATTTGAGCTCTTCTTTTCCAATTATTACTCCTTTAATTTCCTTCTTTGTCTTATTGCTCTTGCAAGAGTGGGCAGCCTTGTCTGGTTCCGGATTTCAATGGAATGCTTCCAGTTTTTCTCCATTTAGAATGATGTTGGCTATGGGTTTGTTATATATGGCTTTAATTATGTTGAGGTATGTTCCCTCCAGTCCAATTCTGTCTAGGACTTTAAACATAAAAGCATGTTGAATTTTGTCAAAGGCCTTCTCTGCATCTATTGAGATGACCATGTGGTTCTTGTCGTTGAGCCCATTTATGTGATTTATGACATTTCTTGACTTACCTATATTGAACCCTCCCTGCATCTCTGGAATAAAGCCAAATTGATCTCGGTGGATGATCCTTTTGATGTGTGTTTGTATGCGGTTTGCAAGTATTTTATTGACAATTTTTGCATCTATGTTCATTGAGGATATGTGTCTATATTTTTCTTTTTTGGTTGTATCTTTACCAGGCTTTGGAATGAGAGTGATGCTGGCTTCATGGAAGGAATTTGGAAGTTTTCCCTCCATTTCTTTT
>NW_008351640.1:1740750-1741310 GCF_000622305.1 Nannospalax galili | reverse complement strand
TATCTTTCTGGTGTCTGTTGTGATGTTTCCCCTTTCATCTCTGATTTTGTTGATTTCGAGGTGCTCTTTCTTTCTTTTGGTTAATTGGGCTGGTGGTCTGTCAATCTTGTTTATCTTTTCAAAGAACCAGCTCTTGGAATTGTTGATTCTTTGTATTGTTTTCTTTGTTTCAATGTCATTGATTTCTGCCCTGATTTTTTTTATTTCTTCTTGTCTGAAAGGTTTGGGTTTTGTTTGCTGTTGCTTCAAGTGTGTTGAGTTGCAGTGTTGTCATTTATTTGTGTTCTTTCCTATTTTTGATGTAGGCACTTAGAGCTATAAACTTCCCCCTAAGATTGGCTTTCAGCGTGTCCCAGAGGTTTTGTTGTGTTGTACTGTCCTTTTCATTTAATTCCAGGAATACTTTTATTTCTTTCCTAATTTCTCTTTTGACCCATTCATCATTCAGGAGTGTGTTGTTTAATCTCCATGTGTTCGTGTGGTGATTTTGGCTTCTTCGGGTGTTGATTGTAAGCTTTATTGCACTGTGGTCTGATAGAACACATGGAATTATTTCAATC
>NW_008351640.1:1739654-1740445 GCF_000622305.1 Nannospalax galili | reverse complement strand
TTCCATCCTTTCACTTTGAGGTAGTGTCTGTCCTTGAAAGTGAGATGAGTTTCTTGCAGACAACAAAAAGATGGGTTTTGTTTCTTAATCCATTCATATAGTCTGTGTCTTTTGACTGGGGAGATCAGTCCGTTAATGTTTAAAGTTATAAATGAAAGACGAGTATTGAGTCTTGTCATTTTTGTTTGTTTGTTTGTTTGTTTACATTCTTGCTATAGCTGTACTTTTACACTGTTATACTCTCCTTGGAGTTCTTTCTGCAACCCCTTGGGTAGAGTCATTCCTTTCTTCAGTTCTTTGTATTGCTCCCAGAACTCTCTGAAGGGCTGGTTTTGTGGACAAGAATTCCTTCAGCCTATTTATGTCATGGAAGATTTTTCTTTCCCCTTCAACTATAATAGACATTTTGGCTGGATATAGTAATCTGGGTTGGCATCTGTGGTCATTTAACACTGGGAATACTTTGGTCCAGGCTCTTCTGGCTTTCATAGTTTGCATTGAAAAGTCAGCTGTGATCCTAATGGGTTTTCCTTTATATGTGACTTGTTGTTTCTCTTTTGCAGCTTTCAGACTTTTCTCTTTGTTTTGTGTGTGTAGTGTTTTTACTATGATGTGCCGTGGAGAGTTTCTTTTCTCATCCTGTCTGTTTGGTGTTCTGTATGCTTCTTGTATTTGTATGGACATATCTTTCTTTAAGTTTGGGAATTTTTCTTCCACAATTCTGTTGAGGATCTGGTCTATGCCATTGTCTTGGGATTCTTCTCCTTCCTGTATGCCTATGATTCGCAAGT
>NW_008351640.1:1736970-1739409 GCF_000622305.1 Nannospalax galili | reverse complement strand
TCTTTTGAGTTCCATGTCCTGCATTGTCTCTAGGGGATTCTCATTGTGTTCTTCTAGAGGATTACTGGTATTGGTGGGGATATATTATTTTGGTTTTTTATGTTATTATTTTTTCTCTATGATTTTGACATGTGAATTTCTTTTGTAGTTTCTGACTCTTGTGTGATACTCGGGCCTTCAAGTTTAGTTCTGCTTCTTTTTTTGAACTTTATGTGTCTTTGTGGTTTACTTTTTGGGTATGAAAAGCTGGTTTGTCTAAGCTTCTGGTTCTGTCTTTTGATTTTATATTGTTGTCGCTGGATTGATTTTGTCTTCAGGAGTTCTGCGGTGTCCCAATTCCAATGTGGGTCAGAAGTTTTCAGACTTTCTCCTTAGGTCTGGAATCTTCTAAGAATGATTTTGGCCTTGGGAACTTGGGTGTTGGACTGACCTGGATGCAAAGTCAGATGGGGTGGGAATAAGCCCCAAGATTTCCCAGGGAGTGGATTGAATAGCTGGGTTGTACTGGATGCACAGGATCAGGGAGAGGCAACATAAGCCTCGGAGACCCAGAAAGAGGCTGTCAGCCCCAGAAAGAGGCTGGTGGCTGTTGCAGGACCAGGGAAGCAGAGAGAGGTGAGGGCTGGCCATGTCCAGAGGCAGTACTCCTGTGGCCCAAGGAAGGCACCAAGCCAGTCCGGTTGAAAAGGGTCAGGAAGCAGCACTGGCTCCCCAGGTGTCTGTGGCCCCAAGACTAGGAATGGCACAGGGCCCAAGCTTGGAGTAGAGAACTACGGGGGAGATGGAAGGGTGAGCGTGGCTGGGGGAGTCAACGCGCAGAAGGCTGCTTGTTACACTTACCCCAAGTGAGGCCCGAGGGCAGGAGAGTGGGCCAGGAGAATTAGCCAGTGGTGCAGGTCCAGGAAGCAGGGAGAGGTGAGGGCGGGGCCAGGTCCCACCGAAGCAGTGCTCCTGGAGCCCAAGGAAGGCACCAAGCTGGCCTGGGCAAAAAGGATCAGGAAGCAGCACCGGTTCCTCAGGTGTCTGGGGACCCAAGACCAGGAATGGTGCAGGGCCCAAACCAGGAGGAGAGAACAGCGGGGGAGATGGAAGGGTGAATTAATGCCAGGGGACTCAAGGCGCGGAGGGCTCCGCGATGGCACATATTTAATTTTTAAAGAAATTTCACCATAAGGGTTTCACGAGCTTGAAATCCCACCAACAATAGATGAGCATCCCCGTTTCCTCACATCCTTGCCAGCATTTGGTATCTTTTTTTATCTTGACCTTAGCCTGACTGGGGTAAGATGAAATCTTAAAGTGGTTTTAATTTTCATTTCCCTAATTACTAATGAAGTTGAACACCTTTTAAGATGTTTTTTGGCTCTCTTTATTTCGTCTTTTGAGAATTCTCTGTTCAGATCCTTAGTCCATCTTTTAATTGAGTTATTTGCTTTCTTGTTTCTTTATTTTTTTAGTTCTTCATATATTATGGATGTTAAACCTCTATCAGATGTGTTGCTCATGAAGATTTTTCCTCCCACCCTGTGGGTTTTATATTCACTTCCTTGGTTCGTTCTTTTGCTGTACAAAAGCTTTTTATTTTAATGCTGTCCCACTTGTTGATTCTTGACTTTAATTACGGAGCAAGTGCACAACTGGTCATATACAGACATTGTGTATGAATTGTCCAGGCCTAAGTGAAACATCTACAGTACAACCTCTTCAGCTGAGGCTCTGAAGAGGGGCCGGGAAGATTGTAGGAGCCAGAGAGGAGGTGCATGACTATATGGAAACAAGAGTTCTACAAGGTTCTGTAACTCTGATCATATGAGTCTATGGCAATGGTGTCAGTATACATCAAGTCCCATGCAAACTCATGCAGAATAAAACCCTGCATAGAACTAGGGATATGAACTATACACCCCAATCTTAGCTGAAGAAATATTGGCAACTGATTGTTACTAGGTGAGAAAGAGCTCATCTCCCTAAAACAAGAGATTCCAGATAGGCTGACTAGACCTTAGTGGATGGACTTGAACTGGGAAATGTCAGGGGACACTGACTTGTCACAGTGGGCCTCAACACAAATGACAGAGTATATGGGCTCCAGTCAGGATGCAGGCTATGGGAGGATGCCCTTGGGGATAGGAGTATAAAGATGATTAAGATTCTTTGAGATGTTCTGTATAAAATACACAAAATTCAACTATGTATATATGGGCTATTGGAGTTGGAGAGATATCTCAGCAGTTAAGAGCACTGGCTCTGATCACAGCACAAACATGGCTGCTAACAACAATACTAACTCTAGTTCTAGGGGATCCAACACCCTCTTCTATCTTCCACTGGCTTTGCACATGGACACACATATACATGCAAGGAAAGCACTCATACACATAAAAATAAATCAAACAATCAATACATTTTATACATACACAGACACATACACACACATAC
>NW_008351640.1:1722374-1736947 GCF_000622305.1 Nannospalax galili | reverse complement strand
ATATATATATATATATGCAGTCACCAGTCTTTCACAATTGCAGTTTTGTAAGGTTAGTCTTCAGCAATGTAGAGATGAATCTAAAGCATGTCTGATGAAGGGTTCTGAATGTTTGAGACTTTCTCTCTCAATTTCAAACTTTAGGAGATGACTAATCTCAAACCTTCCAGTGTTCACAGTGACCATGATTATGCCATCTCCATATATAAAATCTGAGACAAAATGCTTTAATTTCCTATAAAGCAGCATGATTAGGAGATATTTCTAGCTGTACCTTATCTTAAATATTTCAGAGTATATAATTGATAAGTAATATAGGCATCACCATATTTGCATGGTAGCACTGGAAAATGCCAATCACACATTATAGGAAATTTTCAACATAATTTTTACACATTAATTTTGGTGAATACAGGGCCACACTTAGAAATTCTTCATACAGAATATTGCTGTCTTTCTTAATATAACTCACAAAAATATTCAAGTTTTGTAAATGGATACATAAGGCACATTTGCAAAAAGAAACTATAATTGCTTCTCATTTAAACATACTTTGAATAAATATTAATTAAAATTAACTGTAAACCAAGTATCAGACTGGTTTATTTGGTAATCTTGTATATCTTTGTAGAGGTTCAAATTTAGTGAGTGAGACATCAGTTAAATAGTAAGTAAACATACACTTCCAAAGTGTTCTGAAGGGAAAACAGGATGCCTCTACTGAATACAGCTGTAAAGTCTCCAGGATAGTGTTCATTTGAAGAGACAACACTGATACTGAGATGGTATGGCTGGGCATTTAAAGTAACAATTACATCAGAATGAAGATTATAGACAGTCTGTCTTCTCTGGGTTTCAGTTTGAATAACCAATGAGAGAGGAATATGGAATAAATTGGGTAAAAGTTAGAAATATTTAATTGATGTTGTTTGGGATTCTGAGGAAAGGGTTTAGATTTTGTGAGAAATTTACCTTTATTTTTACTGAGGGTATCTGTACAAGGTTAGAATACAGCATAGTTCATGTGTATCAGAGAATTTTGCACTTCAACTGAAGAATAAGGGTGAAAAAGATGAGAATGAGTCCATACTAATGCACAAGGCCAGTTTGTGGAAGACAGAGTCTTCATCTCAGTATAATGAAAAACATTACTCTGTTAGGAAAGTGAGTACTCTAAAATCTGTAGTGTGATTAGCCACATTTCTGGACTCTACCTACTGGATTCCACTTGTAGTCCCAGGAGTTGTAACAATGAAAAAATGACTCTAAACAATGTCAAATGCATGCTGGAATTAAATTATCTCAAGAGAATATGACTGACTACTGGAGCATAGTCTAAGGATAAAGGAGAGGCAGGCAGATATAACACATATATTTAAAGCTATGAAACAATTTTTTAACAAATGTAAGGAGGGAAAATAGATGCTTATAGCTTTGGACACTGAATACATTCTGTTTGCTGAGCTGATGAAAAAAAATCAAAGATGAAATATTTAGGAGAAGAGTTAAGAGTTCAAATTTGTATAAAACTTCATGTGTTGTGGCTGTAGATATGGTTCAGTGGTTAAGAGCACTGGCCTACTCTTGCAGAGGACCCAGGTTCGGTTTCCAGCACCCATACAGTGGTGATTCACAAACACATGTCACTGCACTTCCAGAGGATCCATCACCCTCTAATGGCCTCTGCAGACACTGCACATTCATGGTGCACTTACCATGTAGGTAGGTGAAACATTCATACCCATAAAATATTTAAAAAAAATTATTTGCTGGAAACCATTGTGCCCACATAACTATAACCATAACTATATATAAATGATGTCAGTTTATTAATAAATATCATTTAATAGTCACTAAGTTAGTCTCTAACTGGTTAGTGCTTTTAAAAGATATTTTATCAATTTTTATTTTATGTGTATGAGTGTATTGCCTGCATGTATGTAAGTGCACCTATGTCATGCAATGCCCACAGAGATCAGAAGGTATCAGATTCCCCTAGAAATGGAATTACAGGTGATTTTGGCTACTATGAGGGTTCTGGAAACCAAACCCAGGTACTTCACAAGAGCAGCCACTCTTCTTAACACCTGAGTCATATCTCAGCCTCTGAGATATGACACGACTTATTTTTTTTTTCTTGTCTTCTTCTTCTTTTTTTTTTTTTTTTTTTTTTTTTTGTTCTTTTGGAGACAAGGTCTTCCTGTAGCCACAGCTGGCCTTGCACTCTCTATGTAGACCAGGCTGGCCTCAATCTCACAAAGATCCACATGCCTCTGCCTCCAGAGTCCTGACATTCAATGAATGAACCACTATGCCCAGTGGTAGTGCTTTTAAAGTCAAAATTTCCCGTAAATTGACCTCAGAACATCTTAGGAAATACCACACTATCCCATACTCTCTATTATAGGAATGGTTTGAATTTATGCTATTATTTGTAATGTGTATATTTATACTACTAGCGTGGATTTATAATACATAAGGCAATTTGTTCGTATGAAATATTGAAAGCATGTTTCTATAATAGTATTCATATGTAACACTTTTATAATAAATATGACTTTAAATTGTTTTAAAAGTCTAATATTGTGATAAGTACAATTAAATATAAGTTAAATGTAATTATATAAACATTATATGTAAGTTTATAGTAAATATTTAATTTTTATTACTCAAGTGTTAAATCAAATTTTAAATTAAATATATCTGGCTAATTACAAAATATTTTCTAAGTCTAGATAAAGCATTGCTTTTTTCACTGGAAGCTTTTCTTCTCCCCAAGTTCAGGTCTCATCCAAAACGGGAAAGGAAGGGCTAGAGATATGGCTTGGAGTTTAAGAGCATCGGTTATTCTAGCAGAGAACCTCGATTCAATTCCCAGGATCCACATGGTAGCTAACGACCATCTGTAACTCCAATTCCATGAGAATATGACACCCTATCCTGACCTGTGCAGGCACTGGACAACATGCGTGCAATTACTTACATGTAAGCAATACACTCATATGTTTAAAATTTTTAAAAATATGTTTTAAAAATATGATAAGAGAATATGATTTTTTATTCCTTTTATTTTCTTGTCTCACTTTCTCAGGGTTCTGTAGAATCTTGAGCAGTTATTTGAAAAATAAAGACAATCACTTCAACATGGGCTGTGATAATCTCATTATCAAAGCCTTCTAGTAGCAGACATTCAAATGTTATTTTTCCTATAAAGCAGCTATGTGAATTTATGTGATAGGGGGAGATTGGGTACAGGATCCCATGCACTATATATTTTCTTAGTGAGAAATATGTACTCTGACAGTCTTCACCATGGTGATTCAATCTACAGCTTCAGTTGTGAAGAATGTCCTTCTGTTTCACACTAGATCCTTTGCCAGCATCTTTAGATATGCTTATAATCTGCATCATGCACTTCACTCCTGAGGAATCCACCCATCCTTGTTTCTCAAGTTTGAATGGTCTGCTTTTGTCCTGGCCCCCTACTGTGACGCATTTCCATTTCTTTACAATCATTCAATTAATCATTTATGTGTGTTCAAATACCACAGGATGCTTTGCACTGTTCTCAATAGCACTGTAGCAAAGTGATGACAATGACTCTCATGTTTTCATAGTTCCATCTTTGCATCCCAGAAGCCACACCAGCATCATCTTCCGACAAATAGTTGTCAATGGAAAGAAACGATTTCCCTTGTTTTTTGTGTAGCATTTAAGATGGGAAGACTTTGACATTCTTGTTCTGCCTGCAGAAAATTCAACCACCCTTCTTTCAATGAATCACTTGCTTAAATAGCTTGGCAGTAAGTAATGCTAATTTTTTTGAAGAATACTCTCTAGAATATCTTTTTATATAAATAAGCACACAAACATACACATATATGTATGTATATATTATTGGTAGCATTTCAACAAAATTCAGGACAGTATTCTTTAACACCATCTAAAATAAGCTTATTTGGCTCATGGAGTTGGAGGCTTGGAAGCATAAATTCAAGAGGCTACCTCCAGTGGTGGTATTCTTGCTCTATCATCTTATGGCAGAAGGATAAATAGAAAAAAAAAAAAAGAAAAGAAAGATTAAACTTGCGGCCTCAAACATCTTTATATTTCTTACCAATGATTGTAATCATTAGGATATTTTCATGTTATGTGTTGTTGAACTCAGGGTCTTGAGTATGCTAGACACATGCTGTACCACTGACCCACATCCCCAGCTTTACCTCTTAATATTATTGATTTCAGATCAATGTTCCAGAACATTGAAGCATTCCAGTTTGGGGAGGACACACTGAAATTATAAAAGTATGAAACACTTGTAAGCATTGGCTTCAGAGGAGAGTGGAACACTGTGATGGTGCATAGACTTCATAGTAACAAATAATTACTTTAAAATATTACCCTGTCTATATTATCCTGTTGTAACAACAAAATGTACTAGATATATGCTTGATCCACAATTTCAGAACACTTTCTTTTTCCATGTAACAGTAAAGGGGAGTATTTGGCATTCTCCCCCTGCCTATGGTTAATTAAGCCCATCTTTCTTTGATGAATTGAGTTTGGCAGGAAGTATGGCAGTAAGTGATGCCAATTTGATTGACAAAAACTACCTAGAGAATCTTTTTATATAGACATATAAATGATTTTTTCTTGTAGGTGGCATTTCAACAAAATTCTGAGATATTTGATCTTAACATAAATGTTCATAGTGTAAGTCACATAGTCAAGTTCTCTGGAAGCAACCTCATGTCAGTTAAGGCCGTAATGGGAATATCTGCAGATGAAACAGATGATGTAGCCAGATGAACATGTGTTGATATCTAGAGGGCTAAAGGAAGGCCCATGGAGAAAAAGAATGTGAAATGAATTGTTTTGTCACATTAATGGGAACGACTGTGAGAGAATACCTAGGAAGCAGTCGAGCGAAGGATAGAATTAACTGTGGAAGTTAGAGTAACCTTGCCTAGGAGGCACACAGGTTAATCTTGAAAGACTTATAGAAGACATTGAATCAGTCTGAGTTGTCTGAGAAACACATACCAAGACAGAATTAGGTGAAGAATATTAGATTTTAAGAATGTTCCTGTGAAGAATGAGTATGAAAGTAACGAAGAATCACTTAGGATGAACCTGAACTTACACACCTTTTTGTGTATCTGACACCTGTGAAAGAAATGGCAGAGGAACACTTCTATAGAGAGGAAGCTGCACACAGAAGAACAACTATGAGTACATTTTGGACTGAAGAGACCTTCACAAAAGGATATCTCACTACAGGAGTCTGGTGGTGCATAGACAGGGTGCATTTCTGGGTCCTACCATGGTCAGTTAATGTTAATAGCTGGAGAACAATGCTTCTGTGTCTGGGTGGTGCAGCAATGGAGTCTTAGCCTGTGTTTTTACTTGACACAAAGACCTCCGAATGACATGGGAGTAGCTAGCCTCCAGGATGAAGCATTGTATTCCATTACTGGCCAACTGAATGAGTTAGGTTTGAGGAAGTTCCCTTTGAAGATGCTCCTGAGGGTGCACATCCTCCCTTAGAACAAAGCTTACCAATATATAATTTAAAAGACCCTTTTATAACTGGCATAGGTGAGAAACATTGATATTAGACTACCTTTTGCACAGTAAGATGAACATTAAAATGTCAAATATAAACAACAAACAAAGAGATTATATGGAATATTCAAAAAATATTTACATCAAAAGAGCAATATGAAATAAAGTGTAAAGTAAATCCCCAGGTCAACAATGGAGCTACAGAGAATAAGAGGCAACTCACACACTGAGGAAACAAACTGGTCACTAAATAAATCCAAACAGATCATTTTATTATACTTGCAAAATTTATAGTTTTTTTCCAAAAGAAGAAAACTAGATTTAATATGTGAAATTAGAAGTGATATACAAAAATTAATTCCAAGAAAGGGAATATTTTAAATACATTTTATTGAATTTTTGTGGATTACATAAAATGCACCTTAAACATATTTAGCCACTCTTCCCTACCTGCACACCATTGCCCATGCCCTACCCACAAGACTTCAAGCTTTTGTCATATATGTCAAAGTCTATCAAGTCGGGTTTGTGCACCCAAATGTCACAATGTGAGTTCATCCACTGGTGCCTGTTCAGCCTCTCTAATGCCATTGCCTTAATGAAAATCAACTTTCTCCCACCCAGCAATGATCAGCTGCTAATAGTGTCCCACCAAAGCTGTGGCCTCCTGCCCATTTTACCATTTCTATACTGGTTTCTGCCTCATTGAGTTTGCATGCATCTTGTGCTGGCTGTCACTATGCCTGTAAATTCATATGAGCAAAGTCCCAGGAGTGCATAGGACTCTGTTTCCTTATGGTCATGCACCTCCTCTCCTGATTCTTAAAATCTTCCCATCCCCTCTTCCACAATGTTCCCTGAGTCCTGGGTGGGTAGAGTTTGATACAGGAGTTCTGCCCAGACACCCACACTTTACAGTTTCTTATTCTCTGTGCTTTGGCCGTTTTGTGACATTTTGTGTCCATTATCATCTATTGCATGCAAAAACTTCACTGATGAGCATTGAGAGATGCATTAGCATTCTCTCTACCCCTTGCTCCACTGTATTCTGTGAGCCTTAGGTATGGAGGTTTCATTATAGATATGTCACTAAGGATTGGGCATTTCATAGACACTTAATCTCTGTATGTGACCAGTTGTGAAACTAATACTCTCTGCTCCAAAAGAAGCTTCTTTGATGAGTGTTGACTGGTATACTTGTCTGAAAATATAAGGCTCCATAGTTAGCCTATGATAAGAAATTACACTTATCTAGAGATGTGACAGATTTAAGCATTTCTCTAAGATCTATTACATCTCCAGTGATGGATATTTGGTCTCCAGCGATGGATATTTGGCTATATTTACAACACCACATGTGTTCTCTTCCCTTTCAGCAGTCTTTAAGTCCAATTAGGTAGCTATTGATTACCCCCAAGATAAAACTGCCACTTGTGTACCAATATAGCTTTGTTTCTGTTGTGGTTATTAGGCTTTAAAATTGGGTTGTGACCATTGATTGTTTTTTCTCCCTTAACAGTTTTTATAGTGTCTTCCAAATATCAATACTCTTGCCTACCCTGTGCTCTTATGTTGGGGGCCTCTGTTATGTGAACTAGAAGTCTCTTCATATCTGGATAGCTCACGAGCTCGGAACCATGTGCTGGGACTCCTTTCATAGCAGGGTGCCTTCCTGGCATTTTTCCTGACTCCTTTTGAAGTGCCTGCCACAAATGCCCTAACATAAACATGGGCTCTGGCTCTAGGAATACCATGCTTTCCTGTGTGATTTTTCAAGCAGTCAGCGGTCTGGCAGCATGGCAGAAACCCACTTCCATATGCAAATAGAATGTCTCACAAAGTATCTATCAGCCAAAGCTTTTGCCACTACCCCCATGGTATAAATATTCTAGTCTTCTCTCAATAATTTGGAGCTAGAAGCAGAGCTGGAGCTAGAGCAGGAACTGGGTCACTGAGACTTGGAATAAAGAGCTGTACCACGGAATCTGACTGAGCTGAGTCTGTGTCTCCTGCCTGCAATCTAGTCTCCCCGGGGGGCAGCATTCCTCCATCACCGGCTCAGGGATCCCAGCTTCAGCCGCCTCATGCTCTCCTGCGTGATCCAGTGGCCAGTGGATCTTGCATTAAGAGGAAAGCACACGGGGGAAAATTAAGGTCGTACACGGCTGGACAACGCTCCAGCAGCAGAGACCCACAGAGACACAGAGAAGCCCGTGGGGCCAGACCTGCCTTCTTCCAGGGCATGCAGCTGAGACCAGGGGACCGATCCACGCGCCGCAACTCTCCAGGTGTGCCCGCGCACACCACGCCGGGGCGCCCTGCGTGTGCACACCATACTCTTATTCCTGCCTCATTTTTTCTTTATGAGGCAGGGTCTCTCTCTGTTAGTGTTGATTGGATTCCTGATCTTCAATTCACAGTAATCATCCTGCTTCTATTTCTTCAGTGGTAGGATTACAGGCTTGCAGTAGCAAATCATGATTCAACTTTAATTCTTAATCGTTTTTAGAAATTCATGCATGAGGACTATAATAGCATCATTTGTTCTTACCCCTCTCCTCTTTCCAAGTCCTTGCATGCCCCCTTCTCCTTCTTAAATTTATGTCATCTTATTTTAAATTATGGATGTTATACACACACATATGTATGTATGTAACCCTATGAGTCCATTTAGTGCTTGTATGTCCATGTATTTTTGTGCTGACCACTGGGGTTGGATGGTCCTCTGAATTTGCCCCTGGAGAAAACTGATCCTCCCGCTCTCAGTAGTCATTTACTGCCTGCAGCTCTTCATCAAGAAGTGCAACCTTGTGAAATTTCCTCTGTCCACATTGATTTATCAATTGGTATTGCCAATATTCAGGTCTTGTTTAGGCAACCATTTTATTGATATTTCATGGGTTCAGATTTCCTGTCATATCTAGAAGACACTGTCTAGCACAGATGGCCTAATGCTTTGGCCCTTACAATCTTTCTGCCTTCTCTTTAACAATTTTTCCTAAGCTTTAAGTATAGGGATTACATTGTAGATATATCAATTGGGGCTGGGAAATAATGTTTTTATCACCTACTCACCTGCCTTTCAGCCATAAAGTCACATTTAGTGAAGACAGAAACAGGAAATAAAGCAATAAATACTATATAAAATAGTATATATTATGCAATGTAATATTTCTTTGATGATTCTTATGAGGTCTTTGAAAAAGAGATTTACTAAGATGTTTCCCAGCCTCATGTTCAGGAATGGGTGACAGTAGCTCTCATTTCATTTAATAAATGTGCTCTTATTAAAAAAAATAAATAAGTCACTTATTAGCATGTCCTTGCTTCTCTTATCTCTATGAAGCATTCATTATAATTCATATTAATTATGAATTAATTCATTAATTCATTCATTAATTAATTATTCATATGCTATTATTCAAATTATGAATATATGTTAGTAAAAATTTAACTGACAATAATAATCAATAATCGCAAATTTAATCTGTGATAAACATAATCTTTATTGTTTAAGTATTCTTTCTCTTCTTTATTATTGCTTGAAAATTTCCCATATGCATATAATGGCTTTGTTCAGATCAACTCTCCAGTTGTTCCTCTACAGCTGTCCCCCTCTAATCCCTGTGCTCCAATCTCTCCCCTACAACCTTTATCCTTCAAATCCTACCCTCAAACCTCTCCTCTCCACTCCTTCCCTCTAATACCTCCCCTCCAATCCTTCCCCTCCAACTCCTCCCTGTCAACCCCTCCCCTCAATCCCTGGCCTCCAAATCCTCACTCCACTCTCTCCCTCCAAATCCTCCTCTCTAATCCCTCCCTTCCAGTCCTCCCCCTCCAACTCTTCTCCTATCTTCCCCACCATTTTTCCATTTCAACTCCATGTGATCTTTTCTTTTAAACCCATTAAGCTCATGTGGTGGTGCCTGAATATGCATGGGTATAGGAACATTTAGAGGAGGATGGGTAGCTTCTCAAGGATCACAGAGAAAATTTACTCTCCTTCCTCTAGCAGCTGTCAGATGCTAATCACTCCTCAGCAAGGAGTGAAATTCATGAGCCTCTCCACCAATCCTCCACCAATGCTGGATTTTGCCCTAGCTGATCTAGTGCATTTTATCATAACAGCTCTGAGTTCCTGTGAGAAATGGTTATGTCTTATCTAGCAAATACTGTTCTGCTACAGAATTTCACTACCTCTCCCTGTTAGAATCTATTCAATCCTTATTCTGTGTTGATTTTTAGCCTTGGGGAGAGGGAATGTGATATAGACTTTCAATTTGAAAAGCCATATGGATACCTGCTGCTATGGATGCTTCCTAAATTGTATACATATACATATAAAAATTAAGTAGAGTTGCCTATAACAGGGGAACAATGTCTCTTCCAGCCAACAAAGGGTATGAGGTAAAAGTCCCAGTGTCAAGTATCAGGAATCTTTTTTTTGAGCTGATGGTCAATGGGATCCCATAGACTTCCCAAAACACTACATTATTTCCACAGCTCTTGGTCACCCTCCAGAACTTGATGGTAAGAGCCAATGGCTGAAAATATTGCACTGAGTCTTCAGAAATCAAGATGATAGTAACATCAAAGCTTCATCTTTTCTAGCTAACGTTCATAGTGCCGGAGAAAAGGGATCAGAAGCCTTACCCATACTATAATACTATAATACTGATTATAATACTATAATAATGATTTGACTGGCAAGATATGCTCACTGATGCAATAGTCACACAAATGATATGAGTAACTAACTACTTTCTGATTGAATATAGGGTCTGCTTCACAAGATGGAACTCATGCCTTGTAGAGTTAACTGGGACAAAAACCAATGACTAGCTTGCTCACAGTCCCAAAGTGGGAACTTAATATATTTATGCTAAGTGGATGTAGTCTTATATTGTCTACTCTATTCTAATCTTTGTACCCAAAGACGAGTGCATTCATCTACACTTATATAAATTTCATTTTTCAGTAGTTGGTGACTAATGCAGAAATTCTGAACTGGCCAGTCTGCAGAGAGTAAGATGGCTTTTGATATAAATTAAAAAAAAAATTTCAATAGCTATGCCTACAAATCATTGTGTTATTAACTTTTGTACACATGAAACCTCCAAATAACATTGCCTAACAAGATTGGAAAGATGTTTCAGAGGTTAAGAGCACTGGCTGTTCCTCCAGAAGACCCAGGTTTGGTTCCTAGCAACCACATGGTGGCTTACAACCATCTATAATTCTTGTTCTAGGGGATGCAACACCCTCTTCTGACTGCTGCAGGCATTGCACAACACAGGTGCACTTACATACATGCAGGCAACACACTCATACACATAAAAATAATAAATTAAATAGGTTTTTTAAATTACTAAAATGTCAGTGAAAGACATGAGCAAGTAATAAGAAAGTGATGGACTAAAGTAATTGTACTCATTTTGAGATACGAAAGAATCAGTACCCAAATTATCTCAAACGACTACCACACTAAACCAGGAAAAAAATTAAAAACTTTTATCTCATTTTAACATTGGAAATATGAGAGGACAATGATCACATTCTGTGCTGCTATGACCAGAAAAAATCTGATAGTACTACAATCTGATGTGGTGTCACATTTTTAAAACATCGTTAACAAATGTAGAACTTTACTGGATAAGAATAAGAAAGTAATCGGTTTGGAGAGATGGCTCAGTGGTTAAGAACACTGACTGCTCTTGCAGAGGACCCAGGTTTGATTCCCAGCATCCCCACTGCAGCTAACAACCATCCAAGGAAACTCCAGTTACATGGGATCTTAGGCCCTCTTCTGACCTCTGCAGACACTGCACAACACAGGCATGCTTACATACATGCAGGCAATACACTCATACACAAATATAAATAAATAAATACATAAATAAGTAAATAAATAAATAGATATTTTAAAAATAAGAAAGCAAGGTGATTTAAAGCTTTGCCGTATGCACATTTTCTATCAACAGAAGTTAGTATTCCATTGGCTTAAGAATTGATAAACAGGGGATGGAGAGATGGATCAGCAGTTAAGAATACTGGCTCTGGGTTGGAGAGATGGTTCAGTAGGTAAGAGCACTGACTGCTCTTGCAGAGGACCCGGGTTTGATTCCCAGCACCCACATGAAAGCTACAAACCATCCTTAACTCCAGTTCTAGGGGAATCCAAAACCCTCTTCTGACTTCCTTGGCATTGCATGACATAGGTGCATTCACATACATGCAGGTAATACACTCATTCACATTTAAAAAAAAAAGAAAAAAGAAAAAAAGAATGCTGGCTGTTCTTGCAGAAGACCTGGGTTTGAATCCCAGCACTCACAGGCCAACTAACAACTGTCCATAACTCCAGTTCCAGGGGATCTGACAGCCTCTTCTGCCCTCCTTGGGCATTGTATGACACAGGTGCACTTACTATATGTAATACACACATACACATAAAATAAAAATAATAAAATATTTTTAGAAAGAATTGATAAACAATGAAAATACACGTCAAAGTCTTCTACTGGGTTTCAAGTACACAAACAAAATTCCTGTATCATGAGTCTTAAGTTACTCCTTATCCTTGAACATTTTTTTCCTTTTATACTCACATTCAGTAGAGCCAGCAGATAAATTCTTCTGAAGGGAAATGAAGGCATATGCAAGCAAATCTTTGCACATGAATACATTTGAACTTGTATATACTCATGAAGAGATATGTACATGTATGCATGCACATATACAATGTACACACATGCACACATGCAGATAAGCACACATACACTAAAACAGGCATGCACAGACATACACATGACTACATGTCATATTTTTGTGCAGATTTGGCCTCTCAGTATCTAAAATACTTTCCATTGTATTATTTACTCTGGAAGTATTTAGTAAGTAATATAAGGAATGTTTTTAAAGAAATGAATATGCTTAAACTGAGAAAAGGCACAGTAGAGGAGGATAGACATTGAGAAGCAATTAAAAATATTTATATGACCTTCTTGAGATGACTTATTAAGTTGTTTGGGTAAAATAGCAAATTTCAGAATCAGAAAAATGAAAAGTTGGAAGCTATTGGGTCAGAGATTAGCTTATAATTGAGATCACCTTCTAACTGGAATAGTTATCCAAAAATTAGATTCCTTTTGAAATACTGAATTTTCTACCACCAAAAATGCTGAGGAAACTTATTTACTAGGAACATTTTCGTTTCACATTATATTGTCTCTGAAATTACAAGTCCTCTTTTCTCTGATGTGGCTTTAAATTATTACTGTAATTATTATTTCCATGAATTCTTGATCTTAGATGATGTCAGCTTTAAACTTGAGGAGTAGGCTATTGATAATGGTATAGATTTACAATACTTTTTTTCATTTACTAAGGTTGACCTTGTATAGAAATAGTAAACATTTGAGTCCTCAGTTTTTTCAAAGAATAAAGTCCTAGGCTTGTAGAAAATTTAGAATATTTTAATGAAATTAATCTTCCTTTTATTTTATTTGCATATTAGTGCAAAAGTAATATATGAAAAGTATGTGTCCAATTAAGCCTAAAATAAGACTTTAATATGTTTACAAATAGAATGCTGCAGACATATGTCTATTTGTATTAGCGACTTTTTTCCTTTAAAGATGGAAAATAAGCTAATAAATGTCTAGTAATTCATTTTATCAGAGATGCTAGGAAGCCTGTTTTAATTGCTATCCTATCACACTAATTAAAAGAATACTAGAGAACATACATTTAATGCAGTGGATAAATGGAGCTTAGTATATTTTAGTTCTTTCTTAACTTTAACTTGTCCTGGTAAATAATTTGAGTTCAATTTTAGGCCATAGAACATTACAATTCTATTCATAAATATCACATTATATAAAAGGCAAAATTTTCAAATTTAGATGAAATATACTAAACTAGACTGTGCTTTAATCCTATGTGACTGTTGTCCTTAAAAGAAGAAAAATACAAAAAAAAAAAAAATCACAAGAAGATGCAGCAAGGAAGGCACCCGTGAAGATGGAGGTACATAGCAGGAGGTATGATGCCAAAGAAGGAAGGGCAGAAGAGTGACACTGATAATGCTTTTGTTTGGGTCTACTACCTTCAAGTACTGTGGGAAATAATAATTTCACATTGTTTTAAAATATGCACTCGTTTTTCAGAGTTACATAACAAAGCATGGCAGTTGTGTGGCTGGAAGAAAGAGAAGTTTGTTATCTCAATTACCAAAATCAGGCATTCAAGATGAAGATGTTGGCAACGTGTGAATGCTCAAAGGCTCTACAGAAGAGGATATTTCATAGCTTTACCATGGATCTTCTGGAAACAACATCTTTTGACATTAAACAACCTCACCTTACAACTGTGTGACTCCAATTTCTTCCTCCAATATGGCTTTCTCCCAAGTGTCTCACACAGTCTTCTTTCATTCCTGCTTTGTTTTATTTTGATGAGACAGGGTTTCCCTGTGTGGCCTGGAGCTAGATATATAATCAGGCTGGCACTAATCTCACAGAGACTGACCTGCCTCTACCTCCCAATTTTAACCACCATGCCCAGACACACAGTCTGCTTAAGACGATAGCCTCATCTCAGTTAATTATATATGCAAATATCCTGTTTTAGGACTCATGTATATTCTGGGGTAATGTCTGTGAAACATTCAACATCTCTTTTGGCAGGACTTAATTCAAAACATGGTAAATTTCAAAGAATATTACTTTTCACATTGGCTATCTAAAAATTTAATCAGGGTACCTCAACTTCATGACACAAAATGCATTGCTTCTTACAAACATGTTGTAATACATGTTATTAGAAAAATGCTAGATATAAAGTAGAAAAATTGTGAATTTTATGTTTTACATAGGGATGCACAGACATATAGAATTTGACATGCTTATTTCATGATGATAACATATTTCATTGTTCCTATGAGGAAGAAACAATAAAGGCCATTTATGAGATACTGCAATTTTCACATTTGAATTAATTATTATTAA
>NW_008351640.1:1663632-1722147 GCF_000622305.1 Nannospalax galili | reverse complement strand
CATTTCATTTTAAAATATACTGTTTCTTACAGAAAGACTCATTGTTTTTGCTACTAACACTGAGATGTTGGTGAATGTGTCTCTAATCTGTATGTATGTGATTATTACTAGTCATAATAGGTTGCACTCAGATCCTTGGCACCTGTGTATGTCTATAAAGTCATCGAGTAGATTTCAATGGTAATATTTATCACCTTTGCTAATTAACATGATGTAAGTTTTTATGCTTCCTCCTCAAATATAATTCATTTAAAAAAATTTCTTGATTTTGTTTTTTTGGTGTGTATATCACACAGAACATCCCAAACCATCTTATTCATCTATACACCCACTTCCCAGATGGCACTCCCCCATAGCCTCCCCCCTGCACTAGAGCCCTTATACTCTGTCATCCCTGCTTCTGTCTGCTGTGTTGTCGGCATCCCAGCCATTCCCCATTACTTGTCCATCTCAAGAATCTAGTCAGCCTATGTAGAGGTCTTTGTTTTAGAGAGGTCAGCTGTTCCTCATCTAGCATCAATCAGTTGTCAATATTCCTTTAGATAAGATTGGGGTCTGCTGTTTGTTTTCCCAGCTTTATGCTGGGTTACTACCTGGGAGTCCCTTGGGCCACCCTAGCCAAAAACTCAGAAGAAGGTATCGCCTATCTGGCATTGTTGCTTGTTATGTAGCTGTTAGCTATACATATGGACTCTTAAAAAATTATACTGGCCTCTTTAATCTTTGGCTTTCCTTTTGGATGTTTAAGGCCATGCAGTTGGCCCAGAAAAACCAATTTATTTTTACTCTTAAGGTCGTTTTAGGATCTTTTCCTCAGGGGTCACATGGGCTTGGGAGGAGCCCTTGGCTCCTTTCTTTTACCAGTTCTGCCTATGTGAAGATAAGTCAAAGGTCCTACTCGGCCATGTCTGGCTTCACTTGGAAGCATGGAGGAAATGTTTCTTTTTAAAATAATCATAATGTAGCCCAGTAACCAAAAGCTCATATTTTTTAGTTATATATTCTGGGCTGAACTCTTTTTTAAAGTCAATTGTTGAACTGATATTTGTTATACTTCCAACAGTAGTAGTTTAAACAACTAGAGCTAATTTCTATAATGTCTCCCTTCCTTAGTAAGTAATTTATTTAATAACCACGTAATTAGTAGAAGCATTTCATTACAGCAGAATTGACACAGTCAATAACAGTTTCCAGAGCAAAGATGCATCTCTTTTAAAATTGCTTGTAAATTCTAGGTTCACACTGTTGATTTAATCCAGTGATACCTTATTGTACTCGGTATAAACCCTATAAGACATAAGGTTGAATGAGGTTTTAACCTTTCAAAAAGATCTCCAGTAGATTTGTTTTTTTATGGTTGAGGAACAACAAATTCCCCCATCTCATAGACCTATGACAATTCAAAATGTACTATAGTCTAATTGGAACACACCATCTGTTAACAAGAAAGGAATTGCTTTCTCACACATCTATCAATTCATTTGTCAGATGTGGGTTGGAGAAAAGTTACGAGTGTAATTCTATGCTTATCATTCCATGTAATTTACAGCAACATTTAAGAAGCCTTGTGGGTTTTAGCTCTACTTCTTGGTCCTTTCTAGGCCAACTTTTCTTCCTACTACAGAAGATGATGTAATCCTTACCATAAAAAGAGGAAAGGGTTGGGGTGCGAAAGGCACAGTCCTTCATAGAGAATGATTGAACTGTAAAAAGGGAAGGCTAAGATATTAATCCCCAGAGGGATGCTGTTTGTGATCTTAGAACCAGCAATTATCTAGCTTTGTCTCTAAGATCCTACATTATGGACAGGCATTTAAATAAGATGCTTTAAGTTCTGAAAACACTTTGTCTTCTTATGAGGAATCCAAGGCCTATCATGTGGGCCCTCAATGTGCCTCTATTAATCTGGCATTAGAAAAGTTTAAGTCTATTTTTCTCAATTCAAAAATAATGAGGCTAGTCATTTTCACTATAGTATGAATTTTATCCTATGAATACTGAATTAATTTTGATTGCTACTTACATGCAATCCATGAACTGGCAGGGAAATATCTTAAAATTTAGTAGTTTTCTCTGGAAATAGGGAAATAAATGAGATATTTAAGTAGCCTTTATTTATTTTCCTGAAATATACTTATTTTTATATATCATTCATCTTTTAAACTACAAAGGAGAATTTCTTGGTAATATATAGGAAAAAACTCTCAATTCTACAAATTAATGGGTCCTAATTAATGTTTCAATACATATACATGTTAAATATTTGTATCAAGTTAATTACACATATCTTATCAGATATTTATGCAACTTATCATGGTAAAAACAAAAAAATATTTTCTTCTGGCTTTTTAGGAAGTAAACAAAACATTTTGTCATTATAGTCACTCAATCATTTATTTGTACATCAGACTACTTGCTCCTGTCTACTGATGACTTTGTACCCATTGATCAAATTCTCCCATAGATATATTCATTTAAATACATGAAAGTGTCAGAAGCTAAACTTTCTAGACAAGAGAAGTTTATTCAAAACACAAAATACAAAGGTATGATATCCTACTGATAATTATAAATGCTGTGTCCTCATAAAATTCCTATGTCAAATTATTACTCATAAGTCATTAAGATTAGGTGGTGGTATTCTGGTGGGATGATTAGCCTTGGAGAATGGTACTCTCATGGTTGCCATTGTTGCCCTATGAAAGAGATCACAGAAAATTTCTACTCCTTCTACACTGTGAATACACAGTACTACTGATGATATACTGTCCCTCACCAAATATTAATGTACTGGTACCTTGGACTTCAAACCATCTGATATGTGAGAAATAAATTTCAGCTCCTTTTAAGTGCCACATTTTATGATATTTTATAATTGTTCAAATAAACCAGGGCATCAGCCACAGTTAGTAGATATCAGTGATACAGTCTGCTTCTTGTATTCATAAGATAAGAACATAGCTTAGAGGGTAGAATTTATTATGAAATAGTTAGGTTTAAGTGAGGGGAGGACTTTCTGCTAGGCTGTTAAAGAGAGGGAGGTCTTCCCAGAAGGGAGCCTTCAAGAAGACATTTTATGTTATATTAATTCTCTTTTCACTTTTCCAAAGCCTAGATTTTTTGGGGTGGGGGGAGATGAAGGAAGGGCAGGTATATGTGGTTTCAACAATGCTGACATTTTGCTTCCTCTAGATGTAAAATGCATGATCAAGATTGAACCAGTCACTGTGTGCCATGCTAGGCCTTATAATTGTTTAACATTAGCCACATGACCTAAACTAAGCTGAATAGAATGAATGTGGGGATACTATTTAACAGTAATGGGACATACATGTTCTCCTACTTGATCAGAAAAATATGACAGTGGGGAATCAAAAAGCACTGTGGAATTTCTGTTACCTATTGAGAGATACATAATGAGAAGCACAGGGTACATGAGAATGAAGGTAAATGAAAACGAGAAGATGGCCAAGAATAACAGGGAAGGTGATGAGGCACTCCTGTCACTGTGCACCTCTGGATCAAATGATCCATGAACTAATGTTTCTTAACTCAGTGACTTATGAGCAGGTCAACATACATTTGGGGATTATATGAAATTGAGATAAATTGTATGTTACTTCAAACTGAAAGTAAGCTCATATAATCAGTCAATGGACTTGTAGAAATGATAATAGGATTAAAAACTCATTTTGAATTCTAGGGCAGGAATCTTGGAAAAATTCTTGTTCTGGGCCAGAAGCTGGAAATGTCATTGGTTCTGCCCTGGTCAGAGGCCAGGGTAGCAGAAGAAAAGTGTGGTTTTTCATGATCTCTATTCCCTTAAAGCAGCTCCATGCCAAGATTCTATAAATGAGGATGTGACCAAAACGGAAGGAAGCAAAGACACATCTGGTTGGGCAGCCTGAACTGACCAGCTCATTCTCTCCCCTTATTCAAGATAAATGACTTTTATGTAATCTTGCAACTAAAAAGTTAATCTTATTTAGCTTGTTTACAATGTAGACAAGTTCACTGAACCCCAAGCTCCTCTTATATCCTAAACTAGCTTTAGTTTCTCACAAACTTTCCTTGACCTATATATATATGGTGAGTATCAAAAGTGCTTCAAGCAGTGACTATTCTTTGGAAACAATGAATATATAAAGATTTTCCCATCTGTGCTGTAAACAATAGATGGGATTCAGTTGATCACATCTGTCTGTGCCTGTATGTGTGCTATTCTAGGTCAGTATTGGTAAGAAGAGACATAATCTGATAAGATAAATTCTTTCAACTTTTACTTCCTCATTTCATATTGGATTTTCTATTTCAGTAACAGAAAGAGCTTTTAGTTTGAGAGATGCACGTATCAGAGAATTCTGAAGGAACAGATTCTCAGCAGCTCAGGTCTGCTTTGACCTAAAAATGGATGGGAAGATTTGTGATGTTTATATCTAAGCATCATCTTAATGTGGCTTTGCATAGTAAAAACAGAATAATGACTGTTTTGCTTAAAATATTTGTTTCCTTTCCATGGACTTCCAAAGAATTTTGTCATCTTTACTTACACTAAAAAATTGTTCAATTCATTTCAGCATGTGAGGCATGTCTAACATTTGTATGAATTACTTAAACTTGTGAGTTGAGTTTCCTGATACAAATATAATTGTGATAACACTTTCCTTAAAGATTTTAAAATAAAAGTTTAAAAATATATAAAATGTTTAGCACAGTATTCTCCAAATACTGAGAACTCAGTGAAACTTTCCACTGGCTTGAAATGAATTTTATAGAATATATGTCTTAGATGACATTTGCTTTAGCCTAAATTTTAAAAATCAACATAAAATTTAATATTAAATTTGTCTGTTATAAATAATTATAGCTTACACAATTTTATATTCTTCAAAAATTAGTTTAGTGTCATTTTGTTCATTTTAGAGTGCAAAATTATGAAACTTGACAAAGTTATTTGGCACATATAGAGAACATGGAAAGTTCAGAACCCACATCCAGTCTTTCTGAACCTGAACATAAAAATCTTTCTGATTTAGTCACAATTGCTTGTTCACCATCACTATTCTCTGAAAGAATTCAGAATGAATCTTTACACTATTACATACATGCCTATCAGGAGAAGAACATTGGGAAATATTGCAAGTTAGCAAGAAATATGCATAATTAATAAATCATCTAGGATAAACATTATATATATGTGCAGATGTAATATATTTACTTAAGAAGTCTGAAAATATGTTGCTTTAAATAAAGTAGTTTTAACTATGGATAAGACTGAATTAAAGATCATGTAGATGCTAAACACCATCATGGGGTTGCAGAGATGATCAGTGGTTAAGAGCAATGGCTTTTGTTGTAGAAGACCTGGGTTCAAATCCCAGCACTCACATGGCAGCTAACAACAGTAGATAACTCCAGTTCCAGGGGATCTGATACTCTCTCCTGTCCTCTGTGAGCACTGCATGACATGGTGTACTTACTCACATGCAGGCATAACACTCATACACAGAAAATAAAGACAAATAACTCAAAAAAATTTTTGAACACAATCCTGATTACAATGATCAAATTCATATTGGAATAATGCCTAAATATTTTTACCACTGTATCATGTTTTCTTTTGCCTTTTTAAATTGTGGTGATGCTCTACTGTATGCTCAGATAAAATATCCAAATGTCTAAGTCATAATTTTATGATTGAGCAAGGTGAGCAGTTTAATTTCTTACAAAGGATTTAGATTATATAGAGAAATTAATAGACTTGAAATAGAGTGTAAGTTGGTATAGGAAATGCTGAGTAAGAATAAAATTTAAGAATTGCATACAGAATTTATATGGATTTTGAGTGCGGGAATGTTTTCATGAAGAAAGTTACAGGTCAGAGGCTGGAGAGATGGCTCAGCAGTTAAGAGCACTGATTGCTCTTGTAGGGGACCTGGGTTCAAGTCCCAGCACCCACATGGCAGCTATGAACCATCCTTAACTCCAGATCAGGGGAATCTGGAACCCTCTTCTGACCTCCATGGCCTTGCATGACATGGGTACACTCACATACATTCAGGCAATACATTCATACACATAAAACAAAAATTAAAAAAAAGTTACAGGTGAATGAAAAATATTTGGAAAAGGTGACATAAAATCTGTCATAATGATAAATCTATCCTTAACAAGTGAAGGCAAAATATTACAGTTCTTGTAAAGAGGACTGATATAATGCTCTCAAGTTGGTATTTGTTATAATTGTTAAACAGAAGATATGAATGTATACAGAAAGTGTATCTTCATTTTGAAGAATTAATAGCTCACAAAATATGGATTAATATTTTGCAATTGTGATGCTGTGCTTGTTATAAGTCAACTATGGTGTTGTAATAAAAATCTGCTTGTTTCCTCATTCACTGACTTACTATTCAGAGAATTCTAGAGTACTCCAGGATGTGATCACCCAGTGTGATGGTTTGAATAAGAATGTCATCCATAGACTCCAATCATTTGGATGCTTGGTTCCCAGTTTGTAGCACTGTTGGGAAGGGTCATGGAACCTTTAGGAAGTGTGGCCACGCCAGAAGAAGTATATCACAGGGAGTCATGGAACCTTTAGGAAGCGTGGTCATGCTGGAGGAAGTACATCATGGGGAGTGGGCTTTGAGTGGGCTTGCCATATTTCCAATAACTCTTTGTTTTTCCTACTCTGCTTGAAGATGTGAGCATCCCACTTTCTACCATGGTCACCTCTTGCCACTATGCCTACTGATTATGATGAACTCAAATCCCTCTGGAACCATAAACTCAAATAAACTCTTCCTTCTATAAGTTCCTTTGGTTATGGTGTTTATCATAGCAACAGAAAAGTAACTAATACAAAGTTGGTACCAGAAGTGGGATTTTGCCCTGAAGACTCTGACTATGTGGGTTTCTGAAAGGAATGTAGAAGGCTTTGGAAATATGGTCCAGAAAAGCAGTTGAATGCTGTAAATAGAGCTGTTTTAGTAGGTTCTGGGAAGAAAGTAATGCTGAAGGCAAAGTAGTGCCAGAGAGAATTATGGACTTAAGCAGTAACTAGGATAGTTTGCCAAAGGGTCTGGCTGCTGTCTGTTCCCAGTCTAAGAGTTTACCTGAGGCTGTGTTGAAAATTAATGAACTAAATTCTTTGGCTGAGCAAATTTCAAGACAGCCTAATGTAGAAATAATGGCATGGCTGTTATTGGTGACTATCATGTAGATCTATGGTGAAAAAGAACAAGTGGGGCAGAAACAATGCAAAATGTATAGTTTAGATATAAAAAGAGAATTAGGAAGATTAAAGTTAATAACAAGATGTGTTGTCTGAGTGTGTCCCTTTGATAAGGAAATTAAAGTAATTAAGGAGAGGTCAGAGATTTGGACTTAAACAATGGAAAAAGTATCTTCAGTACAATACCATACCTAGCTCAGTCTCCAACTCTGACAAGAAAATTCAGTAGGGTTTTTCTGTTCCTAGAAAACTATAGCATAGAAAAGCTGTGAATGTGTGTGTGGATGGATCAGGCCAAGGTACATCCCAGATTGGCAGCCAAACTTGGCAGTTTGGTTAATGTTATGCTGGCTGTAGAGGCATGAAAGATGCAAGATTGAAAGGTTCATTGTGTGAAGTTTTGAAGATGAACCCTAGTTAGCAACAGAGTCCCTAGGAATATATTGGAATGCTAGCACAATGAGATATCTGTTGAGGAGAGCTACATATAGGGAATGGTACCAGCCCAAAAGAGAGATGTATGTAGCATGTAGTAAAACTGGAGGAGCTTAGCCATCTAAGCCCTTAGAAATAATATCCCAGTAGTCCTACATGGAGCTACTGTATTTGATGGTTGTCCTGTCAGTGTTCTATCAGGTTTGGTTCAATATTTCCTCAGTATGCCCCATTCCTTCTTTTTGGAATGCGAATGTGTATTCAGTTCCATTGTATGTTCAAAGTATTTGTCTTTTGATTTTCCAGGGGCTTACAATTAAGATATTGTCTTAATTCTCAGAAGAAACTTTAGGTTCTTGACTTTTGAAAAGAATTTAGACTAGTAAAGATGATGGGGTCCAGGGAGTGAAATCCAGTTGTTTGAATGAGTATGTTCCCCCACAGGCTCCAAGTATTTGACCACTTGGTCCTCAGTTTGTGGCACTGTTTGGGGATGGTCTTAGAAACTTTAGGAGGTGTGGACATATTGGAAGAAGTATGACACTGCTGGTGGAATTTGGAAGTTAAGACTTGTCAGATTTCCAATCTCTGCTTCTTGTGCCTGCTTAAAAATGTGCTCACTTAGCTTTCTACTCTGACCACCTCTGGCACCATGTCTCCTTCCCATGACAGGCTCTAATCCTTCTGGAAATGTAAGACAAATAAACTCCTTGTTCTATAAGTTTCCCTGGTCATACTGTTTTATCGTAGGAACAGAAAAGTAATGCTGATATGCCCTGTTTATCCAGTTATTTAGTGACAAATTCTCTTTCCATTTGGCCCCATGTCTAGGGCCGTGTACAGCCTGACTCTGAGAATCAGTACAGGAACATTCCAGGGACCTTAAGTTTCCATCTATAAAGATGGGGAAATCTGTAGATCTGTAGGGATAAATAAGATTAATGATTAGGGCTATATGCATCATATGATAGTGTAGAGTTGTTTTTCTGAAGTGATGTAGGGATCATTTGAAGTTTTTATGTTTTGATTGAGATTTATACGGCTACAACCAAGTTAAGACAGCATAAGTTGGTTAACCAATTTGATATATTTCTAATGTATTTCAATTTCTGTGTCCTTATGCATTGATGCCTAAGGTTACATGAGCTAATGGACAAATTTGATACTTCTAATATCATTTACTAAGCCTAAATTGGGGCAATGGAAACTGCTTATAAAAAGTATTGTGTAATAAGTGCTTCCTTTCTTCATTTGCTTTAATTTCTAGTTACTTTGTTACACATACTCAGTCTCCCAAGGCTCCCAAAGGACTACTCATGGAGACATCAGTAGCAAACATTCATTTAATCCTTCAAATATTTAAAGTATCTGAAAGCTCTTTTCTTCATTTACTGAGAGCCTCTGCTGCTCAGTCCTGGCACACAGATGTTTCCCACTCTCTGCTGTCATAATTAAAAAATTTCAGCCCTGTTTGAAAGGAGGTAGGAATGATAAGAAATCCGCTAGTCAGTAAATTGCTTCAGGAGGTATAAGAGTTTCTGTATATTGGGAATTATGCCAATGACGAACCATTAAAGACAAAGGGTTTCAAGAAAATGCAAGTTTGATAGTAAAATAGCAATTTTTGTGGTGTGTTACACTGTAGAAATGAAACAGAATTCCTCTCTAAGTCTTAAACACTTTTGAGGATTAGTTCTTGATTCTGAATATGGAAGTTTCATATCAGAAACTGCACAAACTGCTAAAAATTGCCTTAAGGTATCTTGACTCTGTAGGTACAAGTTCTTCTGGAGAAATAAATAACGATAAACATTTAGATGAGTGAGGTTTTGTGAGGAACTAAAGGCCCCACCTTGCATAGGTCCAAAAGGAAGTTACTGGGGGCGCAGCCTGGCTTGCTTTGAAAGTCTCAAGAATACTTCCACACTGCTGTGGAGTACAGGATCAGCATGTGACCATCCTTAATATACAGCCTCAGGGAGGGAGGGGGGATTTCCAAGTGCCTATATAAGCTTTGTAATACCTGAAATAAATGAGTCCCTGTCTGAGTGTCCCCGGGTATTGGGGGTGGTGTGGACTGGTGAATGGTGTGCTTACTCATCCCCAATCATCACCTCCTTGGGGGTCACTGGTTCAAACCCCCCAGGAACTGGTGGTCAGCGTGGCGCTTGAAGGAAGGTGAAAAGAAGAAAAGAAAGAAGAAAGAAGGGAAATGGATTGGGGCCAATCGGAGGTTCAGAGTAAGCAAGACCCTAAAAATGGTTAATGTAACTTTTAAGTTTGAAGACCTGGCACTTAAAGTGCTGAGAGATATGCTTAAAAGCAGGGCATTGGATTTGTCAGATCCTGTAGCTCAAAAGGTTTGGGCAGAGGCAATTTATTTGGCTCCCTGGCTACTTGGGGCTAATGTTTTTTACTGGGGATACATGGGAATCATGGAAAGAGGTTGAGGAAGAAGGCAGAAATGCAACAGAAGTGAGACTAAAAGGGGCCAAAGTAACAAGCGGCACCTCGGGCATGCCCTGGCCAGCTTCACAGCCTCTGGGGCAGAAGGGCAGAGCAGATCAGAGTGCATGGGGTCTCTGAGGGGAAAGCTGCCCACCCCACCTGCCTTGAACTAACACGTGACCGGGTTAGGGGCCTGCGGGAAAGCCAGGAGGGGCACTGCACCCCAGCAGGTGACTGGCGTGACTCAGGGGTTCGCATGAAAGCCAGACAGGACCGGCGGTAGCTGGGCGCATTTAAAACAAAACAAAACATAACAAAGAAAACCACCTTTGGTGGTACACTGACAGCTGAAAAGGCTTGGGGGAAGGTGGTTCGGGGAGGGGCCCTGCCCCTTCAGTTCGGTGGGTGGCCAGGGAACCACCCTGCCCCCGAGTGCTACAGCCCTGGTGGCAGCAGCACACACCAAATCCAGGGCCGAGGGAGTCCTTAGTAAATCGTACAATGTTTTCACTGACTGGGGCAGATGTGGAGAAACCAAAAAGCAGCTCAATTCAAGGAACTCGTGGCCATTGCTTTCTGACAGTATTCAGATTCATAAGCTCCTTAAAGAGAGAGAAGCCCCTGTTTTCTTACAGCATCTTAAGGGGCACCAAGGATTGCCTGGGCTTTTATCCCAAGGCAATGCAGAGGCAGACAAGATGACTTACAGATACCACCTCTGCAACAGCCAGGGGTAAACCCCAGGGGACTCAAGCCAAATTCCTTGTGGCAAACAGATATCACACACTATGATCCTTTTGGAAAGTTTAAGTATAGTTTTGTGTCCATCAACACATTCTCACACTGTTGGACTACCACTCATATAGGAGAGAAGTCTAAACGTGCTCAGTCTCATTTTCTCTGTGCTTTGCTACATTGGGACTGCCCCAACAAATAAAAACTGATAATGGACCATGTTTTGTGAGTAAAAATTTACAAGGTTTCTTTTATCTTTGGGGAATTCAACACAATACAGGAATTCCCTACAATCCTCAAAGTCAAGCCATTATAGAATGCAGCCATCAAAACCTAAAAATCCAATTACAAAAACAAAAAGGGGGAATAAGCCCCCACCAACAGTTGGGTATGGCCTTATTCACTATTAATGTTCTTAATTTTCAAAAAAAAAATCAGTTTAAATCCTGGTTTCAGAAGCATTGGGGACAACAGGAGCAGAGACTGAGGTACAGGTAAGATGGAAGGACCCCATTACCGGGCAATGGAAATGCCCAGATCCACTGGTAACCATGGGTCAAGGCTTTGGGTGTGTCTGCCCTACAGGAGATTCAAACCCCATATGTGTGCCTGCAAAAAAACCTTAAGTGGGTAGGCCATGATCTGACTGACTAGGATGACGGTACATGGACAATAGTTCATTAGACAAATTTCCTCTCTTTATTTGTATCCATCTGAGGTAAAGGACTCAGTTCCTTGGTTTCATTGCCAGTCAGCCTCTTTGACAACTGGCTGATTAGCTAAAAGGTACATGGTCCCAGAAGTATTTCAACATGTCCTACACCATGACCAGATAATTAGGCGACAGAGGACCCTTGAAACTGCCATGGCCCACCTCCTCATGATTACGCCCCCCCCAGGACTCCCTCCTGCTGTTCACGCTTGGCTAACCGAGTTAGGCAGAGACTAAGACTGTCACGGGCTGGCATTACCCATACGGCTGCCCTTAATCATGATGCATTTTTAGCCAAAGACGTGTAAGATATCCCATGACAAGTACTCCTAAGACAGGACATGCACATGGCCAGGCGCATGATCCAATGACAGGCAAGGCTTGATCAGAGGTGACACAACCTAAGACAGGCAAAAATGCATAAGAATAGAGGAAGGAGATAGCCATGTCTCCTCAGGGAGCCACCTATGAGGTGGGTGACCCATGGAATAAAGTCAGTCCAGCCTTAAAATAAATAAAAGGGGGATATGTGGGGACCTAAAGGCCCCACCTTGCATAGGTCCAAAAGGATGTTACTGGGAGCACTGCCTGGCTTGCTTTGAAAGTCTGAAGAATACTTCTGCACTGCTGAGGAGTGCAGGATCAGCATGTGACCGTCCTTAAGATACACCCTTGGGGGGGGAGGGATTTCCAGGTACCTTTATAAGCTTTCTAATACCTGCAATAAATGAGTCCCTGCCTGACTAGACTCCCCATTGTGTCTGAGTGTCCAGGTATTGGGGGTGGCATGGGCTGGCGAATGGCATGCTTACTCATCACCAATCATCACTTCCCCAGAAGTTGCTGGATCAAACCCCCAGCAAGGTTTCACTATGTTCCCTTCATTCTGATGTTAGCCATCAAGATTTTATGAATTTTGTCCTTCATTTGATGTTATTAAAAGCAATATTCTCTAATGAACTGTTGGATAAGTCCCCACACCTTATCCACTCAGGAGCTGCATATCTATGACAAGGAAGATTCTATAGAGAGTATTCAGCACACCTTATGAGCATCAAAAATTCTGAAACCTTCCAGTTGAATATTGGAGAGGGTGATCTTAGAGATCAACCATGTGAACAACCCATATGAAGTTTCACTGAGTTGTTAAAATATTTTTGTACAAAACTCAGGCATGAAGGGCTGGAGAGATGATTCAGTGGTTAAGAACATTGGCTGGTCTTGCAGAGGGCCTGGGTTCAATTCCCAGCATGCACATGGTGGCTAACAATGGTCTGTAACTCCAGGTCCAGGGTAGTCCAATGCTTTCTTCTGACCTCCTTAGGCATTTCACAACACAGGTGCATTTACACACATGAAGGCACTACACTCATAAAATAATAATAATAATAGTAATATTAATAATAATAATACAAAAAAACCTTAGGTATGCTTCCAAATACTTGTAGCAAAGCTAAAGACAACTGAATACATTTAATTTTATGAGATTTTTTTTTATTAATACTCACAGTAGTTGTGGTGGTTTGAATGAGAATGTCCCTCATAGGCTCCAACTATTTGAACATTTTGTCCCCAGTTGGTTGCACTGTTTTCAGAGGTCTTAGAAGGTGTGGCCAAGCTGGAGGAAGCACGCCACTGTAGATGATCTTAGAGAGTTCCTAAGATTGTGGGATCACCAGTTATGATCTTGCTTCTTGTGCCTGCTTGAAGATGTAGAACCTAGCTTCCTCCCCTCCTCAGCCACCTCTGCCACCATGCCTCCCTGCCACAATGGACTCTTGCCCCTTTAAACCGTAAGCTCAAATAAACTCTTCCTTCTATAAACTGCTTTGGTCAGTGTTTCTATCACATCAACAGAAAAGTAACTAACACAGTAGTTAATAAGAAAATATTATTGATTGATTGAAAACTTAATTTTGAGCTGTGCATGGTGGCTCATATCTTTAATCCCAGCACAGGAGTTTCAGGAAGAATTATGACCTAGAGGCCAGCTGGGGGTACACAGTGAGACTCTGTTTCAAAAACATAACAAAAATAAAACAGAATAAAATGACAACTGGAAATTATTCATTCATGAGCACTTATTTTTCTGATTGGTAAAAATTTCTTTGTAGAATATTAGATAATCTATAATATTTGGTGATTTAAAAGGTTCACCCAATAGTTCATTAAATTCTAAGTCTTCCATTCCTAAAGAAATTATAGATGCAACAAAAAATATCCCAATTTTGGGCCTAGGAGTTGGTTCATTGGATATAAGTTTGCCACAAAAGCAGAGACCTATACAAGTTCCATCTCTAAAAACTACAATGGAAGGAGAGAGGCTGAAACTTGAAAGCTGTTTTCTATCTCCACATGTCATATAGTATCCACCTATACACACATGCCCCCCCCACTGAAGAATTGATTCCAGCTCCAACACTAATTAATGACTTAGGGACGTTCAGTACGTCAGTCTTACCTTCCTTTGCAAATGGGTTGAAATTCTTACATTGCAAGGTGGTTGTGAGATTTGGGTCTCAACAAAATGAAGCCCACAGTGCTCAGTAAATGTGTTACCAATCCTTTTGAAACCACAAAATGGAAATAATATCTGATAATTTGGAACACATTAAAAACTATATCAACCAAGAAAAGAGTGAGTCCTTTGCACTTCACTGTGGCATGGAAGAAATTCTACCAAGTTGAGTAAAATCTGAGTTATCACAAGAATAAAGAAAAACTGTAATGGAATGAATAGCCACATAAGGCTAAAATGGTTTTAAACTATATCGAACTAATGTGATCCTGTGCTCTAAAATGCTTTAAATTTTGCTTGATGACAAAATATTAATTGGATTTCCTCATCTGTTTCATTATCCTGAAATCATTATTAAAATACAAGATAATGTTATTTCTCTTTAGTTTCTTTTTTCCATTTCTATTTTCAAAACTCTTAAGAAAATGGGACTTGAAGATCCCCTCACAGATTGTTAATATTTCACAAGCACCTGTGTCTTTGAATGATACATTTCAAATGTGAATGATGCAGCTGAAAATAACACACATTAAAATACCTGCATATTTTTTAAGTTTAGAGACATTGCTTCAACTGTGTAGGAAAATCAACTCAGTTCTATCAAGAAATGCTTTATTTGCATAAAGGATATTTGATATCCTTGATGAAACTGTTAATATACAAGAAGGAATTTCTATAGGCTATATGAAGGGAGCTGCATAGTCCTGTTTAGAAAGTTTAGTGCTTTCTTTTTAAAAATTGTGATGGAAGTTCCTATAAATGTTTTAAGTAACTAATACTTACATAGATTTTTGAATAATATATCTTGCAAATAATTCATATATTTTTAATAAATAGATACCTATATTTAAAAGTATAATTTCAATCTTAAATTTTTAGGACAATATTGTGAATGATATAGAATGTTAAAATGCACATCACAGGTTACAAGAGATTGAAAGCACCATGGTACTTGCAAATTTTTGTCTAGAATCTTTTGTGTCTTGGTACTTTGTACTCCAGTAAACCTCTATACTACTTAGTAAAATATGATAATTCACAACAGTGTGGCAGGAGAGATGCTTCATCACTGGCTGCCCTTGTAGGAGACCCTGTTTTCTACTCAGAACCCACATTGTGGCTCTTAACCTTTTGTAACTCCACTTCCAGAGAATTTGAATCACTCTTCTGGCTTCTGTGGGTACTGCATGCATGTGATACACATATGTATATTTAAATACTCATAAACATGAAATAGAAATTAAATAAACCTTTAATGTATGCAGGGGTGATGCATCACTTACTAGGTGTTAAGTGCTTTGTGCTCAGCTTACCTGAATTATCTCATTCACCTTCAATATTAGATTTAGAAAGAGAAATGGGGGAAATTGAGACATATTATGGTATCTTACTATATTTAATTGAGTACAAATTGAATATATAGAGCTTGAACTTCCTTGCATTGTCCTCCCTGATCATCAGTTCAAGAGGACACAGTGTCTATAACTTTAAAAAGTAGTTCTCTATCAACATTCTCTCACCCAACTTAATGTGCTCTTTTATACATGTGATATATATATATATATATATATATATATAAAATATACATATCATATATATGATATGAAGATCTAAATACCATCAAACAATATTATATGAAAATACAAAAATTTAATTATAAATGAAAATGCATAAATTTAGTAATCATGTGCTATTCTGAAAATAAACAAATGAAAGTGATTCTCTAATTCTAGTTTGAGTTTCCTGAAATGATCTTCCATCTCTCTTTTGGTTTTCTGCTCTGTTTCCTATGTCATGGCCTGAGTATTTTGTCCTTTTGTCTTATTTCTCTTTCTCCATGTTATTACACTTACTCTTTATTTCTCCTTTAAAATTCTCTCTCTTGGAGCTGGAGAGATTGCTCAACAGTTAAGAACACTGGTTGTTCTTGCAGAAGACCCAGGTTTGAATCCCAGAACCCATATGGCAGCTAACTATTGTCCATAACTCCAGTCCCAGGGGATCTGACAGCCTCTTCTGTTCTCCACAGGCATTGCACGACATGGGTGCACTTACCTACACACAGATAATACATGTATACATATAAAATAAAAATAAAAATAAATTAAAAATCTCTGTCTCTCTCACACACATTTTCCTTTTTGGTATTTTTAATATGTAACCCACATCTGTTTTCCCTAAATTATTTTGTCTCTGTTATCTTTTCTTCTCTCCAAAATCAATCTAGGTCACCAATGTGCACCTTCGCCAATATTTTTAAATCACATCTTACTAAACAACTTTTCCATATTTCTGATTTTCCAGGAAAACCTATCCAAGTACAGGTGATGACAACACTAATTCTACACTAATTAAGAACTGCTAGTCTTACTAAAGGAAGATTTAATTGTGGGAGTGGGTAGACTTTCATTAGTTTTTATTTTTTTGGTATCATGTCAGTGATTCTAGCACGCACACCTCGGCATGTGGAATCTACTTATAACTTCAGTTAGACTTAGACATATGGAAACTCACAATAGAACATATAGTTGACTGTTTTAAATTTGAGAATAGGGTTGGTGAGGTAGCCCAGTGGGTAAAGGATCTTGGTGCCAAGCCTGGAAAAACTGGCTTCCATCTTAATAAATCATATGGCTGAAAAAGAAGGATCTGACTCCTGAAATTTGCCTTCTGGCCTGCCTATTTGCCCTGTGATTGTCTCTCACACGTGCTCATTCACTTTCTTTCTCTTTCTTACATGCAAACACAAATAAGTAAGTGTAAGTTTAAAAAATAAACAAATTTGATAAAAATAACAAATAATAATTTTACATGCTGTTATTCCACTTTCTTTGTGCATATTTAGTTCTTTGACCCCATCCTTCATGCTCTGAGATATCTGTTTGAGTACCCTGATCACTGTGCCTAGTAACACTATGTACTCCATAGAGTGGAAGTTTTGAACCTATTAATCTTTCTGAGCCTCCCTACCTGGATATAAAAGGAGATGATTAATATCTTACCTGTTTGAAGGTCATTGGCTGGCTGTTGATGGATGGTAGTTCACTATCTACTTTCTTCAATACTAACCTGATAAAGAAGTGTTTAAAGCTTGACATAATTCAATAATGTAACTTGTTAGAATTTTACCCCTAATAATTTCATATTAGCAATGATTTGTGATTTGTTTTGACTGAAATGTTTATTAATAGATCAATACTAAGGTTGTAATGAAAAGGAATGTGAATCAAAGGGAGAGTTAAATCTCATCAGACAACCATTTTTTTACATATCATATTTCAATTTTTGGAAATGATTTTCCCAGCTCTCAGTTTGGTCTTATATCATTTAATGTTTCTCAAATGCTGTGGTGTATATTTCATGTAATTGACACAGTCCCTAGAAAATAACATAGATGAAATTTGGGCAAAATCTTATTCTATAAACCCTTTTCCTTAATGAAAAATTTTAATGAATTTTACTGCTAATTGTCACCTTATTAACATAACATTTTGCAATTTCATTGGAAAGAAAGTAGTTGTATTAAACCAAGATGTAAATGACTAAATCTGAAAGAAGTTATAAATTGCATATTTATTGTCTTTTTTTACTTGAAAATATAAATCAAGCGACAGAAATATTTCTGGAATTTCTTATAAATTTAAAATAAATGTGTAATTTTCATATTTAATTATGTAATATTTTCTTCTATATTTTCTGTGCCATGCTTCTTTTCCTGCTTCATCAAAAATATTAAGCTGATTTATTTTTATTATTGTTAATTATGTTTATGCGTGTGAGTCTGTGTGTAAGGACGTTCACAGGCGTGTAGGTGCTTGCTGAGGCCAGACGTGATTGATAAGCTGGAACTGGAATTATAGGCAGTTGTCAGTTAGGACCTGGATTCTGGGAAGTGACTTTCAGACCTCTACAACAGGTGTTCTTCATGGCTTAGCTATCTCTCCAGGCCCTCCATCACATTAAAAAAAAAATCTGCTTAATCTTGCATAATCATAGCTGTTTTTTTTTACTAAAAATCAACCCTGCTCATCACAACTGGTTATGAATTTATCAGGCATTATGTATAGAATTAGTGTGCATATTTTGTCCATTCACAGAGACGTTTTTCCTTCTTTCATTACCTATAAGTCTTAATATGATGCCTTGATGTGCACTATCTTGAGTTCCTCGTGTGAACCTGCTCTTCTTCTTACTGTTAATTTTCGTTGACTCTTCTCTGCTATTTGTCTTATCTCTTGCTGTCTGTATTTTCCCCCACTACAGCTGACCTGCTTCTAAACACATACATTCTGAAAGGAGTTATAAATTGCATATTCATTGTCTTTTTTCTTGAAAATATAAATCAAGCAACAAAATATTTTTGGAACTTCTTATAAATTTAAAATAAATGTTTAATTTTCACTTTTAATTTTGTAATATTTTCTCTATTTCCACTCTCTGACCTAGTTGGCTACTTCTAAAACATCAGCTTGTTCCTACTCTGCACTGACAGTTAAGTGTAAAATAATAAATTCATAAACAAATTGGTGAATGACTAAATTGAAATTTATTTTCTGCCTTGAATCACTCTCTCTGAAGCTTAGGTATTATCTAATGTTTCTTTAAATCTAACCCTGAAGTTCTCCAAAAATAATTGAAAGCAAAACCTATATCAGTATTAAAATTATCTTTTGTTTCTGATTTTTTGTGCACCAAAAAATTATGTCATTAATCAGCATAAAAACATTCTTTCCAGGGCTGAAGTGATGGCTCAGTGGTTAAGAGCACTGACTGCTCTTGCAGAGGACTGGATTCAATTCCCAGCACCCACATAGTGGCTACAAACTGTCCCTAACTCCAGTTCCAGAGGAATCTGCAGTGCTCTTCTGGCTTTCATGGCATTGCATGACATGGGTGCACCCACATACATGCAGGCAATACATTCATGCACATAAAATAAAAAAAATAAATTCTTTCCTTTTTATTCCATAATTATTTGATATTTAAAATTTAAAAAGGTAAATTCCAGTTTTAGCAAAATTTACTTCTGCAGCTTGTGATTTTATTAGTGGCACAGATGCTATTAGCTCTACCCTTTGACTTTTAGCAACATAGCCTACTGATAGACTGGTTAGTTTATAAACCTTTCAAAAAATGAGTATTACCATTTCCCCATGAGTAACTAAACCATGTGACTATTACCTTAAGAAAGTGAAGTCAAGCCAGGGTTGATGTCCCAAACATATCATCCCAGCATCCAGGAAACTGAGGGAGGAGGATAGCAGAGAGTTCAAGACCAACTTAGGTTATAGAATGAGAAACTGTCTCAAAGCACAGTCAGTCAATAAACGCTTATGATTTTGAAGCATCTGAGGCAGAGAAGAGATGTCAAGCATCTTGTTTTCACAGGACTTTGAGAAATTTCCACGTGTGTAGCTTCAGATAGAACCACCAATTATATATAGTACAAGTATCTTAAACAAGTTTACCATGGTGAAACAAGATTCTGTTTTTAGATGATATCAACCAGTTGTTCTTTGAGTAATGTGTTATGTGTTTCACATAGTTTCTCACTAATTTAACTCTCAAACTTTGTGAGTCTGTGATTCTCATCTGTATTTCCATATCACAAATGTGTTGCTTGGATGTTCAAGTCACAAACTTGTTGCTTAGAGATATTAGGCCACTCAACCTAGAAATCTGAGATTGTTACGTTGCAAAGCCAGTATTTCAAATCATGTGTTCCTGGCATCAAAATTTATATTCTTTTAACTCCATTGCTATATTTCTAAGATGTAACTTTCTATCTTCATGAGTCAACATTCACATTTAAAAATTACTTATCAATAAATCCATTTCCAATGTGTAATTTTAGTTTACATTATTTGTGAATGCCTCTACAATGAAAAACAAACCTGAACATATTTAAATTCTAGTACAAATTTGTAGGATTAGAAAGCAGAAAAGTGGGGGGAAGGGAGAGATATAATGTTCATCGGACTATACTGATTATCAGAACAAACTGACATATTGTATGCTGTTCTGTGATTTTTCAAAATTTGATTTCTTTTATTTAAACAACAAACTGAAAATTCTGGCACTTCCTTTGATTGGGTACACAGAGAAATGTATCACCAACTTATGAAACATTGTGTTGCTTCCAGTTGTATTTTAAAGCATAGGATTAAAGGCATCACTAAATGTCAGTAATATACTAAACTTTAGGAATAGCAACTTTTGGTAAGCCTTAATCACTCTCTTCATGTGTTATTTGCAAATAGACAGACATTGAAGATTCAATATTATATCTGAGAAAACAGTTGTTAGCAGTTGTAAAAACCACTCATGGTTTCATTTTTCAGCCCAGTTTCATTACCTCTAATGTACACCTGTTATGAGTCCACAAGTCATATTTGATACATTATCCTTTAGACAACTCAAATTTTATAAAATAATAAAAAGGATACAAAAAAATATTTCAAATAAATTCAAATTTTCTCTATGATTTCTTCCAAATGCCTTAATGTAGTCCTATTTTTCGTCTTTTCTTGATTTTGTTATTGTAAGTGTCTAAGTAGTCCAGGTAGTCCTGGAACTCACAGACATCCATTTACTTCTGTTTCAAGAGTATAAACATGTGAACCACCATGCTCAGCTTCTTTCTCATTATTCTTAACATGCCCCACTAACCTGCCATTATCTTATCCTGATCTGCCATGATACAGTTCCCTTTGTTAACTCACATCTCTGTAGTACTTTTTTATCACAAGATTCACACATGAATTTGAGCTACTTGTGCTAGATAATCCTTTCAAGAACCCACTCCCAGTTTTCACTCTCTGATACAATTTAGAAAACATTCTTTATAGACTGAGAAATATGTATTTCCTTGGACATGGTAGGTCAAGCTTGTAATTTCAGATACCCAGTAGGCGGAGGCAGGAAGACTGGAAGTTCAAAGGCTGCTTGTGTGAGATAGTGGAATGCCAGTCAAACTGATTAATTTAATGACAGTGCCTCTTGAAAATAAAATAAAAATATACAAAAAGTATGAGTGTGTATGTTTCTTTTAAACATCATTTTGATGATGTACAGTACAATTCCCTAGTTGAATTTCCCTTAGATAGCAATGAGAAAAGTAATAGAATACTAATTTTCTCAAATGTGAACCTTGTCCATCTGCTCTTTACTCATTCCTTTCATTAAACTTCCTGACCATCCTTCAACCCAATCTAGGATATTAAGGGACTCGTGATTCTTTTTCTTTTTCTATTACTCCACATTGTAGTGGAATAATATATTCCAATATATACAATATGGATACATAAAATTGATTATTAAAGGTGTAAGCAAAACATGCCTACTCCTCCCCAGTTCTACTGTACTACACTAGCTTAATCTCTATCTTGTATTGGTCTTCAGAGTCCTCCTTGAAGAAGAAACTTCTACAGTTTTCTCAGTCAATAGTGGAAGTTTTAATATTTGGGTCATATTGTGTCCTTCTGCTCAATAGTTTCTGTTATTTTATTCACCAAGAGTAGCAATCAAGATTTTAATAAATTTATCCTGAAATTGTTCAAGATCTACCTCATTGTTTTGATTCTAGACTTCATTTTCTGTGACTGTTTTCCTTGCTCTTTCTGTTTGAGCCATGTCTGTTTTTCAAACAGATCCTATAAGTTCTTCTACTTGTAGATACTTATTACCATAGCACTCTAATTACATTAACACAATCTTCATTGGTGCATATTATTGTCATCACATGTTGCAGCAAAGATGAGCTTAAAGGAACAAAAAAGTTAATTTTACTACAGTTGTATAGGTTAGAAGTCAAAAATTGAGCTAAAATTGAATGTGTGGCTAGAGGTCATTACATCTGAACATTCCAGAATATATTGTTGCCTTTCCTTTTTAAACTTATCTCCTAAAGGCAGTGGCATGCCTTTGATCCGGGCCACATAGATAAATCTCTGGAGTGGGTTCCTACATCTTCTGTTTCTCTAATGCTGACTTCTTCCTTGTCACTTTGTAAGAAATATTCTGATTTTATGACACTTAACCAGAAAACTTTTTCTGTACACTTAATCACATCTGTAAAGCCTTTTGTCATATAAGGTTAAAAAAATCCAAAGATTCTAGGTATAAACATTGTGATCTTTCAAAGGTATCACAGGTATATGAATTTCACTTTCTCTATCTTTAGTCTATTTCTGTCTCTTTCTATCATCTATCACCTATCTATCTATCATCTATCTGTCTATCTATCATCTATCTATCATTTATCTATCTATATCATATATCTATCATCTATTTATCTATCATCTATCTATCTATCTATCATCTATCTATCTATCATCTATCTATCTATCTATCTATCTATCTATCTATCTATCTATCATTTATCTATCTATCTATCTATCTATCATCTATCTAGCATCAATCATCTAGCTATCTATCATCTATATATGCTTTAAGAAACTTAGGAGCTCATTTCAATACACTGATTTTTTTTTTACTATTTTTATTGAAATTTTACATAAAGCATCTCAGTCATATTTAGACGCCCCACACCTCCCTGTCATAGTTCATGAGTTCATTAATATATGTTAAGGTCCATTGAGTCAAGTTTGTGTCACCAGATATCCTTCTATGCTACTTCATCCACTGGAATCGGTTCAATCTGTCCAGCATCAACCCTTTAAAAAGCACCAACTCTTTCTCACCTGGCTATGATCAGCTGTCAATAGTTTCTCAGGCAAGGGTGGGGTTTCTTACCCATATCCCTACTTCTGTGCTGGGCTGCTGTCTTGTTTGGTTTTGCATGACTCGTGTGCATGCTGTCATAATTGCTATAAGTTCATATGAGCAAGTTCCCAGCTGTCAAGAAAACTTCCTTTTTGGTCATCCAACACCCCTGGCTCTTACAGTCTTTCTTCCCTTTCTTCAGCAATGTTCCCAGAGCCCTGGGTGGCAGAGCTTTATAAAAGAGGCTTATTTAGGAACATGCATTCTGCAGTTTCTTACTCTCTACATTCAGGCCAGGTGTGGCTCTCTGTGTTAGTCACCACCGCTGCGTGAGAAAGCTTCACCAATGAGAGTTGAGTCTTTTTCTTGTTTCCGAATGACTTATTGGAGAGAAGCTGCTGAGAGATGTATCAACAGATAGGTTCCCAGCACACACATGGCGGCTAAAAAATATCTGTAACTCAAGTTCCAGGGGATTCAACACTCTCTGTGACTTAAGCCGGCATTGCATAATATGGGCACACTTACATACATGCAGGCAATATACTCCTACATGCAAAATAAAAATACTAGAAAAGCAAATTGACTCATTGAATGTTTCAATTCCATCTTCACTTCTGCTTGAGTGTTGCTCAGTATTCCTTTCTCTTTTCTGAATTCACTGTTCAAGTCCTGAATTGTCTTTACTATTTCTTTTATCTATGTATTTGTGTTTTCTTTAGCTCATTAAGTTTCTCTCTTTCCTCTTTGAGTTTTTTGAGTTGTTTGTGTGTTCCTCAAAGTGTTTGAATTCTCTGATCGTGTTTATGATTATTCTTTAAATTCTGTGTTCTGGGGTTCCAATAGATAGTTCTTCTCGTATAACACAATTTTACAATTGGAGCAGACATATTATCTTGGATTTTTGTGTTTTTGCTTGCGGCTCTGGCTTATGGATTTTGTTGTTCTTGTTGGTTGTATGTCTGCTGTGAAATTCTAGCCTGCCTTTGTTTAGTTGAAGTTTGGTTCTGTTTATATTTTGATGTAGTTTTGTTGCTTTCTGATCCAGTATAAATAGGTAGTTCATCTGTGCTTCAGGTTCTCCCATTTAATTTTTTATTAATGGAACAGGATAGCTCTAGACTGGCTTTTCAAGAGTTCTCCAGAAGTGCAAAGGGGTCTTGGCTTGATTCTAGACTATGGGAATTCAGTGGCCAAGTTCTGACAGACTAGTTTAGAATTCTCTGGTAGAAGAGTGGGAGGATCCAGACCCAAGATCAGATGGGATGGTGTGGTGAGGATATACATAGTTAAACAGAGTAGACTGAGCCCTGGGGCAGGGAGAATGTAGCTTGTCTTGGAACAAGAGGATTAATATTCAATGGCCTTTTCTTACTTACTAGGACAGTCCAGAGGTCTTAAGTGGAGGGAACAGGAAGGTTTTAGGCCCACCTAGATAGGGATGGGGGATAAGGGATAGGGGATAGGGGATAGGGGATCGGGGATAGGGGATAGGGAGACCATGTGAGGAGGGACTAACTAGCTCAAAAGAGATGAGCCCTGCAGCAGTGGGAATGGAGCTGGTACTGGAGCAGGGAATCAAGACCCATTGGACAGTATCTAACTTACCAGGCCAGTTCAGAGAGCTCAGGTAGGATGAACAGGAGGGGTTCGAGGCCCAAGGCAAGTATGGGGAACACTTGGAAGGGTCCACCTAGCTTTTCAGATTAGATGTGAGCTCTGGAGCAGCACGAATATAGCTTGTTCCAGAGTAACAGACTGAGATCCGTGTGACATGTCTAACTTACAACACTAATGAGGTCTAGGCAGTCTAAGACCAAGTCAGGGATGGAGGCAGCCTCCAAGAAGTTCTGATTACCTAACCAGAGTAAAATATAAGCCCTGGAGCAGTGAGAAATTTACAAAATTTAAGTTGTGATTTCAAGGTTGACTGCAGAGGGTCCTTGATTATCAGGTTAGTATGGAGCTGCTACCTGAGCAGTTTGACTGGCAGATTAGGGTGGGAGCTAGTAGATCTGAGGCGAACACAACTTATTTGGCAGCATGCAGGGAGGTCTCAGGGATCAAGCTCCAAATCCCGTGTCTGAGGCAGGGGAGGATCCCTGACACTCAGGTTGGTGTGAGAACCAAGATTGCCAGGATTGACTCATTCTGCCAAGACTTGATATATGCTGGGTCCTGAATGCGATAACATCACTGTGACTCTGGGAAGTCTGAGAGCTAAGAGCAATACTTTAAATTTTTGTTAAAAAAATAACCTGGAATTTTAATCAGCACACACACACACACACACACACACACAATAGCATAAGTACAAGTCAAAAAATAAGAATAAAAAGTAAGAATTAAAAGTTTAATTTTTCATAGCTCATATTATTTTCAAAACAGGAAGCCAAGAGAATGAAAATTATTTACTGAAATTAATAGGAAAAGCTAAAAAGTAGGACTGGTGGGGTGGCGCAGCACGTAAAGGTGCTTGCTGCCAACTCTGAGAATTTGTGTTTGATCCACAAAATGGGAAATAGAGACTATCAGAAGTTGTTCTATGCTCTCCATATGCACACTATGACACACTTCCCTCAATAAACAAACAAATAAATAAATAAATAAATAAATAAATAAACAATAAATAAAATTTAAAAACATATATAAGCATTAGCTTACTGAATGCATTTCTGTGTGAGCAGAAATTTTTAGAAATATAAATTTAAAATTTGCCTCCTAAAATCATGAAAAAACCACTTCTGACAAATCAAAAACCTTATGTCACCTGTAGAAAAGAACAATTTTAATTATAATGGATCAGACATTAGTTATGCAAATGGAAAAAGGGAAAGCCATCTAATGTGCTACAGGAGAGGAAAGGACAAAATCATAGTGACAGCTAGCTTTAATTTGAAGTAGCTTGAAGTTATATACATCCAAAAATCCCTAGATTAGCATTTTATTACATCAGTACAGATAATTTTTTTCTGAGAAAATTTGAAGTGAAAATTTAAAAGAATAAGCTTTTCTAAATTGTCAACCATGGAGACATTAAAAATGATGGTTATAAGTAAAAGACATGTAAGGGAACCATCAAACTTTCTAAATCAGAGACAAATCATGTACCTCATATAAAAGACTGAAGCCACTTCTCTCCAAATCCTTATCTTCAATGATATCATGAGAAAACTTCAGCTTTGTCTACATGGAGAGTTACTCTACAAAACTTTTTTATAATTCTTACATAAGAAAGCATTGTAACTTATTGAGTCTTTGCCTAGAACACGCATTATCCTTGACTTGATCCCCAAATCAGAAGAAAAGATATAAAAAAGGAGAAACATGAAGATAAAATTTGAAGTTTTAATGCATGTGTAGCTTGTGCAATGGTAAAATCAGTATGGTCAGTACGTCTATATGCTCAACCATCAAGCATTGAGTTTTTGTAGTGAAATATTTAAAATCCTCTCTTTGGGTAATTTTGAAATTAACTGCTCTATTATTGGCTAGGATCATCCTTGTGAAATGGAATACCAGAGTTTACTTTCCCTCCCTAGTTCTCTGTACCTTTGGCCAACTTCTACTCACCTGTTGACTTCTGTGGTCACTAATATTGTATCCACTTCTGTTCAGTGAAGTGTTTTCCATTCCATGAATAAGCAAGGTCATGTAGTATTTGTCTTTCTGCTTCTGTGTTATTTTATGCAGTTCCCTCCATTTAGTCACACATGACAGGATTATATATATAGTAGCTGAATATTAGAGATGTCACATTCTCCTTATCTTTTGTCATTTCATGGATACATGTTAATTCTATATCTTAGATATTTTGAATAGAAATACAATAAAACATGCCGATAAAGATGTGTTTCAAATAGCAATTCAATTCCTTTGTGTGTATACTCAAGAATGTGATTGGAGTGTAGTATGTTATTTCTATTTTTAACTGAGAAACATCCATATGCTTTTTCATAATGAATATTCTGAATTCTATACCCACCAACTGTAGATGCATTATTTTTTTCCTCTACAAAATCTTGATGATTACTATTAAAAACTGCTAACATTTAAAACTACTAGTTGAAAGTTTTTGACCAGCATGAATTCGTTAGTTTTTAAGAAAAGTACCATGGTTATACATTGCAGAAATCCCAATGGAATCATGTGGAGAGTCTGCATAGTACATTACAACCCATGTGAAAAACCAAAATTATTTCAAAATAGAAATCTTAAGAAATAAACATCTTGGGATTGGGAAGATGTCTCAGTCAGTAACCTGCTTGCCCAGCAATGCTGAAGACCCGATTTCAATTCACAGCAACCAATTAAAAAAAAAAAAAAAAAAGAAGTTGGGCAAGCCAACATGTACTTGTAACCCCAGTGTTGAGGAAGCAGGGAAGGAGAATTGCTGAGGGCTCTCTTGTGAAACTGTCTAGCAAAATCTGTGAGCTCTAGCTTCAATGAGAGCTATTACCTAAGAAACTAATTTGGACACCAAGATATATAGAGTTTGGGATTGACCAAGTGTCTGAGTGGGTTCCTTAAATCAATTGTGAGATAGTTCAATTTGTGAATTAATTAGAATAATGCAATTTTATTTTTAAAATATTTTATTTGCCATTTTTATTTTATGTCTATGTATATATTGCCTGCATGTGTATGTAAGTGCACCTGTGTCGCACAGTACCTGCAGAGGTGAGGGGAGAGTGTCAGATCCCCTGGACCTGGAGTTTCCAATGGTTGCTGGCCATCATGTGGGTGCTGGGAGCCAAACCTGAGTCCTCCCTAAGAGCAGTTCATGATCTTAACTGCTGAGCAATCGCTCCAGCCCTGTCATTTTATTTTTTAAAAGAATGACTGAGAAAGTTGCCTGATGTCAAACTCTCAAACTTCGCCTTACACACACACACACACACACACACACACACACACACACACACACACACACACACACACACACACACACACACACACACACACACACCCCACACACTGTGATTCACATTCATTGAAACAATATCAAGAAAAAAACAATAAAACAAAAGCACCGACTGTTATATATTTTCTGTTAAATTTTTTTTACTGAAAAATATGGAACACTTCATGAATTTGCATGTCATCCTTGCATGGGGACATACTAAACTTCTCTGTGTCACTCCAATTTTAGTGTACATGCTGCTGAAGTGAGTATAACTGTTCTATATTGTATCAGTTGGTTTTGAAAAAAAAAGTTGTGAGGAAATACTTGAAATTTTTATGGATAAATATTTAACATTTCAGAAAAGGCCAAAATATACAAAACAATGACATGTAAGTAAGATACAAATATACCATTAGAGGAATATTGTGTGATATGATAAAAATATAGCCATTGACTGATTGAAGCTAAGCAAATTGGCTTAAATACAATAAAAGAAACAGCAATGTCTAGCCAATACATATATTCAGATAATACTGACTTCAACCACTCCACACTGATTATTCGCAAAAGTTTCACACAGATGCCAAAGATACAGGTACCAGATGGAAATTTACATTAGCAAGAAGCTCCAAAGTGTTAAGGTCCTCATCAAGAGAAGCTCCTTATCAATAAAATGCTTATAAAGCCTTATTACAGGAAGAGTAAAGTTAATATACTTCAATTCATCAATATTATCCAAAGTCAATTGCTTTAAAAAGCTCATTTTTAATATAAATGTGAGGACTTATGAGCATTTGTACTCTTGCATAGGACCTAGGCTTGGTTCAGAGCACCCACATCACATGACTCACAACCAGTTCCAGGGGATCTAATGCCCTTTTAATCTTCTGTTAGATGCTTACCTCTGCTACACAAACAGACAAACAGACACACACACACACACACACACACACACATAAAAGAGAAACTTAAAAAATTAAATATATTTGCATTTCTTTCACTATACATGCGTTAGTTGCCTTTCCATTGCTGTTAATATGATATAATCAAAATAAATTTATAGAAGGAACAATTTGTTTTTGCCTATGGTTCCACAGGCAGAGACCATACGGATGGTAGAACCATGGCAGGAGCAGTAGGAATCTGCAGAGATCACATCTCCTTCCACACACAGGGAACACAGAAAGTGACTTGAAAGTGGGGTAAGGCTATAAACTCAAAGCCTGGCCTGAGTAAAATACTACCTCCAGCAAGACTCCAAAACTTAACTCCATAAACTCCCCCAAACAGCATTAATAACTGGAGAAGAAATATTCAAATATCAGAATCTAAAATGGACAATTCTCTTTCAAACCACTAAGTCCACTCCCTAACCTAATTGATTCATGACCATTTTATCATACAAAATGCCTTTAGTCCAACTTCAAAAGTCTGTGTAGTCTTTAACAATCTCAAAAGTGTTTAAAGACCAAAGTGACTTCTGAGACTCAAGAAAATCTCGTAAATATGGCCCAGAGTAAAGTAAAAGAGCAAATTACATAGTTACAGAATACAGTATATCAGAATATACATTACCATCCAAAAACAGAGAAGAAATATTGAACCAAAGCAAGAAAGACCTAAACCCAGCAGGACAAACTCCCAATCCTATAGCTCCGGGTTTCGTAGATCTTAAATGACTCCACCTAACCTCTTTTGCTGCTTTCAACATACATCTTGTTCTTGGACTGGTTATCTCCCTGTGTGAGTTCTACTTGGTAGAAGCCTTGCAGCTCTGGAATTTCCAACATTTTGGAGTCTCCACCACAACTCAGGCTTCACTTTCATAGATTGATGGAATGGCCTCTTGGAGCCATCAGTGACTTCCCTGCCTCAGAAGATTGCCTGGCCTCAGAAGCTCTCTGAAACCACAGAGGAAGTATCCACAACCACCTCCCTCAGTTTTTCATTTTTCATGCCTCGAAAGCTAGTGGCACATAAACAATAGTGCCAAATTCAACCACCAGTTGGGGAGGATGAAGTTTTGCCTCCAATGACAACATAAGTATTCCCTTTTGTTTGTTGAACCAAGTGCTTTCCACTTAATGTGGTGACACATGTCTTTAATCCATTAATCCCAACATTAGGGAGGCAGAGGAAGGAGGATTTCTGTGAGAACCAGGCTATTTTGGTCTACATAGTGAGTTCCAGGCCAGCTGGAGACACAGGGAGACTGTCTTAAAAAAGAAAGAAGAAAGTGCTTTCTGTAATCAAGAAAAACATTACATTTACTCTTTTCTATAGTTGTAAGCTTTCTGCCTGGGTTCTTACCCTCAGGACTTCCTTCCTATAGTTCCAGTACAGAGCAACAGATTCTCCTTAATGTTGCTTAGCTTAACAGTTTCAGCCTATCTTTCAGTGCATGCATTGGCTTTAACATTAAGCTTCCTAATTTTTTAATCTCTCTAAACTTTACATTTTGTATTTCTGCCCCACATTTTTCTTCATTGAAAATCTCTATTAGAAAGATCAGTTTTAATTATGACAGAAATTCAACAATATGCTGTCTTGAAATTTCCCCTGCTAAGTAAATTAGCTTGATTTTTTAAATTTAGCCTCAGAAAAGTTCTTATGACAGGGCCAGAAGACAGCGAGATCCTTTGCCAAAAAATCTCAGAAATTGTCCGTAGAATGGTGGCTAAGAGAGACCATGCTCTCCTCTAAAGCCTTATGAGTCAATCCCCTACAGTTTGCATTGTTCTCAGTATTACTGTCTACTTGAGTAACCAGTTAAGCTCTCTTTATGGTGTGCCACTATTTTTCTAGTTCAAAGTTACAAAGACTCTCACAATTCTCCAAAACCAGCATGGTCAAATTCTTCACAGGAACAACCCCACTTCTTGGTACAAATTTCTATATTAGTTATTTCTCTGCTGCTGTAATAAATAATGTGACAAAAACAAAAACAAGGCATAGAAGGAAGAGTTTGGTTGGCATATTTTTCTAAAGGGTGAAGAGCCCATTTTGGAGGAAGAGGCATGGAAGTAGGAACAGAAAGCCAAGAGATTATATTTCCATCCACCTACCAGTAGTAGACAGAATAAACTAGAAGAGGGGTGAGGCTATTAACCCTCAAAGCCCAACCTCAGTGAGGTGTTTCAACCACCAAGGCCTCTAACACCTAGAGGTTCTTTAACCACTCCAAATAGCATGACTGACTGGGAACCAAGTATTTAAATATGTGAGCCTCTGGGGCTCATTCTCATTCAATCCACTACACCATCTCACTTAAAATCTGAGAAAGTATGTAACTAATACACATGATGTGGGAAAAGTATGAGGATTTTGATTGTGAGGTTCCCTAGGAAGTATGAGGAGAAAGTGATAAAGAATGGCCACAGATACACTGTGGCTTCAACCATGTTGGGAAAGTTATACAAACGCATATTGGAGCCATTATATTTAAAATCCAAAGTTTTTAGGTAGAAAAGTGGATCAGGAATGGATGAAAGAAAAACACAGGCTTATATCACTTTAAAGAAAAAAAAAACCTGAAGTTTTAGCCTGAGTGGAACACATTTAAAATAAATTGAGACCTCAGTTTTATGAAAATATATCCATATTCAAAGATCATGTTGCAAGAAATATGCTTTGGTTATTATCAGTATGCTATTTACAAACTCTTTAAAGAATTCTCTGTTTTAATCAGTCATTTTTCATACCTTTTATAAAACTCTTATTTAAAAGTTATTCTCATGTTCTCAGAGCTAACTTTTGAGCTTCAGAACAAAATTAAATATGTTAGATGATTATGTAAGCACAAATGTTATATTTAAGTGATTGAGAGCCACTCAGGCAAAAATGTCAGCAGGATTCACAATACTTTGCTAAAAAACTAGTTCCATGTAATAAAAAATATAGCACTGGACTCATATCCCATTAAAATGTAAATAGACAGACATCTCAATATGTTTCTTCCCAACTTTTCCATAAAAATTGAGCTATATTTTATGACACTCTATGCATAAAGCTACAGCTAAAATTGTCTTGCTGAACATCTGCATTGTGATTACTGGAGGTTTTAGTGTTTGATGCCAGAAGAGATGAAAGTCTTATGCAGAGACCCATCTGGAGAAAAGTGATGCTGAGTTTTTATCTTCATGCTATGCACTACGGATTACTGAATCAGATTCTCAACTGCACAGAGTGTGCATTCATCCAGACCGCCTTAGAAAATCTGCAAAGATAGGAGAGGAGTATATAGTCACATGAGGTGCTGTAGAGCAGGCAACCATCTCATATTCTAAAATTTCTTTCCATAGGATAGACATTCATTGAACCTGAAATTTGCAAACTCTTGTTGGCTTTCTTCTACTGAGGCCTTCTGATTTTTTGAGGAGATGATATAAAAATAACAACCTATGGGTAATATATCCTGAGATCAAATATACTTTCATTTATCTACAAGCTACATCCATGACAAGGCTCAAACATCATGACTTTTCAGAGGACATTTTCATTCTCTGAAGTAAAATGTAACGAGCAGAGTTGCTACATGATGTTTTTGTGTAGAGCAAATAACATGAATCATTATGGAGGTTATCATGGAGATACTAGATATTCAAATATATCAGTGATTTCCTTTTACTAGTAGTGCTTTATTTCACAGTGGAACTAAAATTTAAAGTGACAAAAAATATAGAATTTGAAAATGTCATACAGAGATACATATTTACTATTTTCAGTGTTTCTGCAAAAGGACACACTTTTGAGGCATTCATAATGTTGTCATCTCTTATTCCATTAAGACAATTTACATGTTTACCCTCCTTCTCTCCTTAATTCTCTTAAGACATGCCTTTCGTGTTACAGAAGTGTTACCAGAGATATTATCAAAATCATCATATTTCCATAACTGAGATCGGCTCTGCCACCTCTGAGTCCATAATATATACTCTTCTCACCTGTTTTCAGTTTTACATTATAATTATTTTCATTCATCAATTTATTAAATTATTGTGACTTTCCTATGATATATTTTATTTTTATTTAAACTCCTTTCACTGTGTGTCCTCCTCTTATAGGCCCCCTCCACTGGATTTCATGTACTCTATCATATATATTAAAGCATACTGAATCAAGTTTGTGTCCCTAAAGTCCTACAGTGTGTATCCATCCACTGGAGCCTGGTTAACCTGCCTAGTATCCCATGCTTCAAGAAAACCAACCCTCTTCCTCATAGTTGTTATCAGTTGCCAATAGTTCTTCAACTAAATTTGGGGCTTCTTAGCCAATGGACCCCTTTTCTGCTGCTGGAGTTTTGTCTGGCTTGAGCTTGCATGGATCTTGTGCATGCTGTTTTCACTGCTCTAAGTTCATATGAGTAACTTCCCAGCTGCCTGAAAAAACTCTCTGACTCTTAAAATCTTTTCAGCCCCTCTTCCACAATGGTCCCTAAGCCTTGGGTGGCAGAATTTTGATATAGGTTTTCTGTTGATACTTCCAGTAGTAAATATATTCACAAGGTCACGTAAAGGATGATGCCCTTGTTCATTTCTCCTTACTTCACCTTTCTGCTGTCTCCTTTTCCATTCCCTTTTCTGCTCTTCCTTCTTTCCTTACCTTCTCCTCCCTTCCCTTCCATGTTTTTCATCCATTCTCCTTTTATTTGTCTTACTCTGATCTAATCTTACACCATTACATCTATCTAATCCTGTCAAATTAATTAATTGGCTATACAAATGAGATATCTCATTTGAAAGGCTAAAAATTTTCAAGTTTATCTAAATATATGGTTTGTAACACTAGTTTATACAGAAAAAATAACTAATGCAAATTTATACAAAGATACACAGTAAAGGTGATAAAGATAAATGGCATAACCTTGAAAGATAATTATTAGTCATTTGAAAATGTTCCTATTTACTCCTTTTTCCAATGACTTGTAATGGCTGATTGGGTTACTAATATATTTTCTTGGTTCTTGTTTACCTCATAAGATAATCATTAAGCAATAGAATTTTGTTCATTTAACTTACACAGGACAAAGATTGTTATAATAGTCATTTATATCAATGTTTCTTTATTAATGTCTATAGACTATATGGTTGAAATGGATTGTAAAATGTCCAACACAAATTTTGACAACACAAAAAGTCTTCACATATATTTATGAATTTTTTTTCAAAATCTATAAATAATACAAAGTTTTTAAAAAAGTTTTAAACACATGTACTTTCAATGAATTATTTTCTCACACAGAATAAGTTCTATCGTTATGTCATAAACAGTAATCGGCTATATTATGTATGTACACATCTCATGTGCAGATTTCTTACTGCCTGGCACTTTCTGAGGAATAACATCAACCTGCTATCATACAGAATGAGTGGCATCGCTCCTGATGAAACTGCAGACCAGACAATTCTCTCCATAGTATGAGAACCACTGGAATACAAAACAAGATGAGTACAACACTGGTCCTGATCCTACCAATATATAGTTCAATGTTTTTAAGAGCACAGATTCCTTCCTTGTGGTATTGCAATTGTATCCAGTCCTGATACATAATACCAGAAGTTTATAGAAAGTATGACTGGATACTAAGGTATATTTCTGTGGTGTTTTGTAAGAGGTTTTCCCTCATCCAATCTAGTCTACAAAGAATATACATAAACAGTGTGATTCCTAACTCAGTCACAGATTTTCCCAAAAGCATTATTCCTAACTGGAAGCTGTGATAACTTGCATTCATTCCCCATAGTCCATTTGTTGAAAATGTGATCCCCAAGGTGATGATGTTAGAAGATATGTGTACATGTACTTGATCACGAAGAGTGAACTAATGCAGTTCCCATGACAGCAGATAGCTCATAAAGGACATTTAAGTTTTGAGAGACAACCAAAAACTTCCTCCTAGAAGACTAGCTCTCATATTATCAGAACGTGTTATGTAATCAATGGTCCTATTCAATTGTAATGCCTATAAACCACACCAATGACCAGACCAGCAAATATCTCTATTGGTGAAATAGTAGGAGTTTTATCTTGGGAATTATCACCAATGGTGTACTTGGATTCAAGGCCCACTCAACAGGAGGCAATGCATACATGGTACCATAAACATAGCTCAGTGAGCATGACAGGAGGGGTCACAGACCCTAGGAAAGAACCTACTGCTTCCAATTTCCCAAGTCAATGTAATTTCTTATTATATTTAAAATACTTGTCCTTTGAGTTACAGATGTGCTGCATAGCTTTAGTTGTTATCTTGGCACATCTGGTCAGAGGGAAGCACAAATGAAGAATTGTTTTCTTTGGATTGCCCTGTGGCTATGTCTCGGGCATTTTCTTGATTACTGAGTGATGTGGAAGAGCCCAGCACACTGGGGGCAATACCACCCCTGGTGGTATTCTTATAAGAAAGTAGGCTGCTGGGTGTGGCAGCACACGCCTTTAATCCCAGCACTCAGGAAGCAAAAGCAGGTGGATCTCCGTGAGTTTGAGACCAGCCTGGTCTACATAGTGAGTTCCAGGCCAGCTGGGGCTACTGGGAGACCCTGTCTGTCTCAAAAAGACAAAAAAAAAAAAAAAAAAAAACTAAAACAAAAAAAAAAAAAAAAAAAAAAAAAAAAAAAACTCAAACTAAAACAAACAAAAAAACAAAAACAAGAAAGCAGGCTGAGTAGAGGCCAGAGGAACAAGCCAGTAAGTCGCGTTCTTCCACAGTCTGTGCTTCAACTTCTAGTTCTGAGTTCCTACCCTGACTTTCCTCAGTGATGAATTGTGACCTGGAAGATATGAGATAAAATAAAGCCTTATATCCCCAAAATGGTATTGGTCAGGGTGGTTTGTTACTACAATTGAAAGCAAATAAAAATAATAGACAAGTGTAGCTCTTCATCAAAGAGGCTTCTTTTTTGCAACAGCTAGATATTATGTACTTAAGATGATTTTAAAGTCCCACACCTCTTCAAAATGCAGAGAATAAGTGATGGTGGAGTACCCCAACTTAACTGATACATTTACAATGCAACCACTACACCTTGGGCTCAGGAAACAGTTTGGAAAAGGGGGCAGATACATATTTAAGAGCCAGAGAATCAGGACACCTTCTACAAAATAATACATTCTAGATGTAATAGGGAATTTGGATCCATTAAAACTCCACAGCATAATCGTGTGGTAATTCTAAGCCACGTTAGTGCTACACCTGAACAAAAATTCACCTTGACTCAGCATTATTGATTTTTTAATGTTTTTTTAAAGAATTTTATTGAACTTTTGTACATTTCATACAATAGTTTTTCTTTTTTTTAATCAAATTTAGACACCCTTCCCCATCCATGCTTCTCATCCTCCATGGACCTCATGTAGTCCATACATATGTTAAGTCCTATCCAGTCAAGCATTTGTACCCAGAATTCTTTCAGTACAAATTTATCCACTGGAGTCTAGTCAGCCTATCTACAGATTGTTGTTACGGCCTACTCTCCCTCACCCAGTAGTGATCAGTCTCCAGTAGTTCCAAGATTAGGCCGAACCACCACCTATTTCCCATGCTCCACTCACTGGTGAGAGTTTAGGGATGCACTAGTCTTCTTTCTACCCAATTGTTCTGCCATGTTCTATGAGTCCCAGGTGTAGAAGTTCCACTTTAGATATGTCACCTAGAACTGTATATTTCTCAGGCATATAAACTCTGATTCTAACCAGGAGTGGGATTCTGCAGTAGCCTCCATCTGTTGCAAAAGGAAGTTTCTTTGATGAATAGTATATAGTATACTTGTCTATAAATATAAGGAATGATATTTAGCATATGGTAAGAAATTTCATTTGTATAGAGATATGACAGAGATGGGGTTTTCTCTAGGCTCTATGACCACTCCAGCCATGTGTATTTGGCTGTGTTTACAATGATACCCATGAGCTCACTACCATTGAGAGGGCTTTAATTCCAATTAGATACCTGTTGATTACCCCCACAGATAACAGTGCCTTTACTGCACTAGTAGAGGTAATTTGTTCTTTGGTTATTATGGTTATTAGACTTTAGGGCTTAGTTGTACCATTAATCATTTTCTCCCTTAGCAGTTTGCATAGTATCCTTCAGAACTATAGGAGTTAAACTTCAGGTAGGAGTCTTCCAAATCAGTTCTTGCTACATTGCTTCAAGGCCTGTGTCTGAAATATGGCCTTCCTCTAGCAGTAGTGTCTCATCTTCTGTTTCCGGGAGATAGGCAAGGGCTGTAGCAATAGCATGTGTTATTTTGGGAGTCTCCTAGAGCACTTGAAAGGAGGTCTTCGTGTTCTTTACCATACAACCCCCAAGTATACATATGGACTAATGTTCGGACACCTGTATGTATGTCTTAGGGGTTTTGGATGCAACACATTTCCCTCTGGCTTCCCCAGACCCCCAAGATTCATTCATCTCTACTCTCTCTTCCCCCATCTGAACTCCCTCCAGTATCCCCAGTCCAAGTGTCCCCTTATTCCCTCCCTCCCCTCAAACACCTACCTACCACCATCCCCCCTCTCCTGAGTTACCTTTTCCCCACTGTAGGCCCCTGCATGTCCCTCTCTCCTGCCCTCCCAGCTATACACCCCCACTCCCCACCCCCTTTGGTAACATCTGATCCCTACCATCCCTCTCTTTTGGGTTCTTTCTTTTCTTTTACCTCCATGTTTCCTTTCCATTTTCCTGGCTACTGGTGTTACATCAGGATATATATCCACATATAAGGGATTGGTATTATGATCTGAAATGAGGGAGATTATATGTCAATTTCTTTTCTGTGTTTGTGTTACTTCACTTAGTATAACAGTCTCCAGTTACATCTATTTACCTGCAAATTTCATCTTTTCTTACTGCAACTCAGCATTATTTTTACGGCAAAGAGTGAATACATACTCTGAGAGTTTGTTCCTTCACATCTATCAATTAACTGTGCTCTTGATCCAGGCTTCACCCATGCTTTAATTCAAAGTCTCTTCAGCATAAATTAGGGAACCAAAAGCTTGGATTCATCCTTATCAAAGAATTGTCCCCTTTTATCCCTAAGTGTAAGATATCTTATATACACAATGACAAGCATATGTCTCAATTTGTTGCAGCTTCCAATAAGAATACAATAAGAATACAAACCTTTCAGCATTTTGTTATTCTAATTCAAACATACCCAAATTCCTTTACTGTCATGGGTGCAGGCAAATTGGCATCCTGAGGGATCAAGGCCACATGCCAAGGCCACAAGAGGGCATGACTGAGTGAGCTTGTTTAAAACATAAATGGTAGATTTTTTAATGCAAGATTAAGTAAAAGTCATCAGTCCAGATTCTATCCATATTTTAAGTCATTCCTACATGATAACCTAACAAGACCTGCATGATGACAATCCCAGATGACTTGATAATGTAGATGGGAGAAATTGTGTGAGGTCCCACTGCTATATGAAGAGATATAAGCAACTGATTGATCCTGAGGGAAGGAAAATCACTTTTCTCCAGGGAGAAATGCATACATTGTGTGTGTGTGTGTGTGTGTGTGTGTGTGTGTGTGTCTGTCTGTCTGTCTGTCTGTTTGTCTGTGTCTGTGTTTGTATATGTGTAACAATAATCAAAGAAAAAAACAAAAAGTCCTGTCTTTTTTCTCTCTTTGTCTCTCCATTTTGTCTTCCACCATGGAATGAAGCTATGAGATAGCCCTAACCTACTGGCATTTCCTTGATTTTATACACCTATGAGGATATACATTTTTGTTTTCTTATAGTTACCTTTTGTGACATTATGTTATAGAAGCACAAAATAGATTGTACCTAAAATATTGCTAAACTGTTTTATTTTTTTTTTCATTAAATTTAGTTCAGATATATAGAATTTGTTACAGAGAAAATAGTTTGACAGGAAAATTTGAGAGATTATTATTCATATTTTGTGGCATATTATTTCTTTTGCATTTAGTGACAGAAGATTTCCTGAATATGGAATTGGATTTATTTCTGTTGATTAGTTATTATTTTAAATATGTGTCCTTGATTCAGATTTTAAAAAGTAGTAATTGAGAAGAATAGAACAAAGACATATGAGTAAGTGCACTATATTAACAATAGACCCCAAAATTATCCCAAGACTTTTGTGTAGAGCTCTGTTACTGCTATTGAAACAATATTAATCACATTTAGATTTCAGATTCAAAAATGAAAAAAAAAATCATGTATTATTCTACAAAGTTGAAAAATAGGATCATTATTCACTTCGAAAAATAATGCTCTGTAAAAATATTCCAATATTCAAATTATAATTTGAAATAGAAGTATAAACAAGTTGATTAAAGGGGATACGACCCCACCCCACATCTACACATGAGTGAGAGAGACAGAGAGAGAGAGAGAGAGAGAGAGAGAGAGAGAGAGAGAGAGAGAGAGAGAAGAGAATGTAAGCACATAAGTACCATAAGTTTCTTCTGGGGGAATTAATTTGAAAGTAATAAATGGAGAATAATGTGAAGGATAGATCAGCCAGGAAAATTTTCCTGAAGTCATTTAAGTTGTTTTTGTTTGTTGGATTTGTTTGTTTTCACGAGAACACATTTAAAAAATTCTTTAGCAAAGCCCACTTCAAATATAATGGATAGTATTTTCAAATTTTAAAATAACATTTCACGAATCATGTAATTGCTAATTCAATGAAGTTATTTAAGAGCTGAGTTCTGAGAGAATAGGAGGAACAAAAGAACAAAAACTAATGTTAGATTCTTATGTTAAGCTTGTTTTTTTTCCTGGAATTTTATGGCTATTATCTTTTATTTGGAAAATGAAAGTTGTTTTTTTTTTTTTTTTTAATTTTGCTTAGCTGTGACCACTGAGAGAAGACATTTAATGAGGATGAGCTGTGGTTTCCATACTCATTTGGGCCTCACTGATGCCAAGGGTAGCTCCTTTGGGCAGAATGTTCTGATGTTAACCATGCTTTGTCTTCACAGTTAGCCTTGTACACTGGTGCAAATCACACTTCTGTGGATCTTGTTTTGTTTTGTGTTGTGTTGTTGGTCTTTTTGAGGCAGGATCTCCCTGTAGCCCCAGCTGGTCAGGAAATCCCTATGTAAACCATGCTGGCCCCAAACTCTCAGAGCTCTGCCTGCCTCTGCCTCCCAAGTGCTGGGATTAAAGGTGTGGGCTGGATAAGACCTGGCAGTTCTGTGGGTTTTGATCATGACTAAAGGGCTTGAATTGACTCAAATGGCAAAAATCAGATGACTTCATGTTAAAAGAAAGGAAAGAAAGAAAGAAAGAAAGAAAGAAAGAAAGAAAAAAAGAGAAAGAAAGAAAAGGAAAAGAAATCCTTGAAAAAGAAGACAAAAAATTCAAGAAAAATTTAAAGCTTCATTTAAGAAAAAAAAAATCACTAACTTCAGTTAACTCTAATTATGATGTGCAATTAATTGACAAAATTTATTATCAATAAGGCAAACTTGAATATATGACAAGAACAGTATTCTTTTTGAATTACATATCTACCATGCTCTATAATTCTAATCTACTTTCCCTCCATTTCTAACATGTTTAATGGGGAACTATGGAAAGGAAAATTTTGATCACTTCCTTCATTGTTTTCTAGTGAAGAATATACTAAAATATAATATTAAAAAGCATTATGCCCTGATTGCCATCAGAACATTAGAAAATGCAAAAGCATTTATTATTTAAGCAAAATCTTCTATTTATAAAGATGATAAGGAGAATAGAACACATGAAATTTGTTTGAAAATTTTCCAAAATAATTGGTTTTAACATACTTAACTCTTAGCAAAACTTAGAGTATGATGTCATTTTATCTTCTATGTTCATAAGCTTACTATAATAGACAGATGTATTTATAAGAAAATTATTCATTTCAATGATAAATAAATTCAGTTTAATAAAATGAATATACCACATGCACGTTTTTCAAACCCAGCCTTAGTTAAGTCTGTATAAATACCAGAGTGCTGAACACTGGGCCTATAGGTCAATTTGAATGAAGGTGAGTGCTTGAAATTCACAACCAATTTCCATTGGCCAGATGGATCAAAAAGTAGTTGGGGTCTGAGTTTTCTATATTGAATATTGTAGTTTTTCACTGTAAAATGAATTATTCTCAATCAAAACATTGCATAAGAAATAAATTCCTTCTTAGAAATATAGTACATATACTGACCAGTAAAATCATTTAATGTAGCTCCACTCTAACAGCAAGGAGCTTGTACCTCACCAATAGCATTCTGAGCACAATATTATTGTGCTGAATAAATTAGGTATAATTTACCTTCAAATGCCATCAGACTACATGAACAGCTATAGAACTCTGATTCTATAAAAATATCTTCTTTATTACATTATGTCTTGAGAATGCTGTTGTCCTCTTTGGCTAGGAGTTATAAAAATGGCAGACCAGGTATTTTCTTGAAAATTTGATGTAAGCTCTCTCTATATAAGAATTTATCATGTGTTAACTTTTACTACAGGATAGACTCATGGAGATTATTTCATTTCTGAATTTCTTCAGGTGCGAAAATACAACATGCCTGTTCTAAATAGTTAATGCATTATTGCCAATACCCTTATATATACATTTTTTTCTATAGAAGTTAGGCAATGGTGTCTCTAGTTTTGAAGAGGAAAGTATGTAAGAGCAACTAAAATATTTAAAATATATAGTCTTGCCTAAGTAATAGTTAATATTGAGATTGAGTTCCAGAGTTAAATATCTTTTGAATTTTTGGCTACATGTTTTCATACATCTTAAATATAACCCCCAGATTACATTTTTCTGACATGTCCATAATTGATGGATGAACCCTTACTTGCACTTCATAGCTCCATAATCTCACAGTATCTTTCAGTTATCTTATATCCCACAGGTTGATTTATAAGATTTGCTGTGTAAGAATTCTATTGAAATGTTAAGCCTGCTCAAACATTGCTAACTAGGTTAATTCTCTCTGTCTCTGAGTCACAAAGGGTATTTTTCAGGCCTATCTTCTTTAGACAAATTAAAACTTTAATTCCCAAGATCATTGCATAGCATTCTACAGCTGAAAGGACACATTACTTCACTTCCTCTCGGAAGCAAAGGAAAATTGGACATTAAATTTGTGCTCAAATAGCCTTAGTATTGTATTCTCTCACTGTCCTTACTTCATATTTGGGAAGCATTGTGACTATTCTGTGATGGGACTGGCATGGACCTTGTGTATGTGTGTGGCAGAGACTGGTGACTGATAATATATATATATATTTCCTTCCTTAAGCTTAAAAGAAAACAAAATAGCATCTTTTATCTAAGCAGGGACTGAGAGACAATGATTAAATTGAGACCATATTTCAAAGTCAGTATTCCTCATGCAATGCTTTGATTAGGATGCCAATTTAAAAAATAAATAGCAAATGACAACATTAATTATCTTTACCATCACAAATTCAGGCATAGGATAACTAGTCCTATGCAATCTAACAACTGAAGGACAGAAATGGTACCTTTTAAACATTGCTTTATTTATTAAAAAAATGAAGATCAATTCCATTTTCAAAAGTGTACTTAGTCATTATATTATCATGTATCATGTAAACATTAAGTAATATAAGAACACATAGATGCTTATTTAAACCACTGTAAATTTATCCATGAATGGTTAAGAGAAATGTGCTCCACTGATGTGCACATTGTGTACTTAATACTCAATGATGTAGTAAATATTTTCAGCCAGACAAAAGAGCAAAATCGTGGCCTTTGCAACTATATTTTTGTTTTTTTTCCTATTTTAAATTTCAAAACTTGTCTAATTATCTGATTTTCAGAAGTCTTCTTCAAAAATTTACTACATGTTTCTTCTGGGCAATGTTTAGGAGTAAATTTCTGTGGTAACATGGCACAAAATATAATTATGTTTGGCTTCTTATGTTCTGATGCTGGTTGTGAAGTGAGTTAAACTCAGCATTCACTGAGGAGAAGAACCCTATACAGAAACAGCATTTCTGTTGCATCCAGAAATGCTACATCTCAGAGTGAATGAGGAACATGAAATAAATCCTCTGATACCTGAAGCCTCCAGTTAGTGCTCTCCATTCATAATTCAATTATAAGTTTGAATTTTCTAGAGTTCTAGTACAGATTCCTTCCATATGGAGCCCATTTCTTTTTTAAAAAAAATTTATTGAACTTTGTAATTTCATACCACAGTTCTTGAACAAATTTAGATCCCCTCCTCCATCCATCCTCCCATCCTCCCACCGGACCTCATGTATTCCGCTATACATGTTAAGTCCTATCCAGTTAAGCAGTTGTACCCACATGTCCTTCAGTGTAAATTTGTCCTCTGGATTCTAGTCAGTCCATCTACAGATAGTATGTAAGGTATACTCTCCCTCACCCAGTAGTAATCAGTCTTCTTTTCCCCGATGGGTCCTTGTTTAATTTAGTTGACATGGGTCCTGTGCTCAGTGCAACCATTGCCACAAGTTCACATGTGCAAGGTTCCAGTGGCCTGAAAGCCTCTGCTCCCCTGTATTCATGAACCAGCCCTGGCTCTTACAGTCTTCATCCCCTCTTCTGCAATGGTCCCTGAGCTGTGGGTGAGGTTTAGTATAGGAGTCCAGGACAAAGATACACACCCTGCAGTCTTCTTTTCTCTAAAAAGTTGGACAATTGTGGTCTTCTGTGTGCATTGCACTCTGTTGTATAAAGAAACTTCATTGGTGGGACCTGATGGATGCCATTAGTTTTCTATATACCCCTTGTTCCACTATGTCCCATAAGCCTTAGTTGTAAAGGTTCCACTGTAGATGTGTCACCTAGTACTGGGACACTGCCAGACATATATTCCCTGTGTCTGATCAGTTGTGGAATTTTGTAGTACCATCCATTTTTTTTTTGCGGAAAAGAAGTTTCTTTGTTGAGTGGTGTACAATATGTTTGTCTATTAATATTAGGATCTATATTTAGCATATGGTAAGAAACTTCATTTGTCTAGAGATATGAAAGAGCTTTTTTCATTAGGATCTATGACCTATCCTGCCATTTGAATTTTGTTGAGTTTACAGTGCCACCCATGAGTTCACTCCCATTGAGAGAGCTTTAAGTCCAATTAGATAGCTGTTGATTGATCCCAGATAACAGTGTCACTACTGCACCAATAGAGGTAGTTTGCTGTGCTGGGCATTATAGTTACTAGGCTTTAGGACTGGGTTGGATCATTGATTTTCTCCCTTGGCAATTGGCATATTATCATCTTTAATTATGATAACTAAATTTTGAGTAGAGGGCTTCCAGTTCCTGTTTCATTGCTTCAAGTCCTGTATCTGACATATGTTCTTTCTTCAGCAGTAAGGTCTTATCTACTAGTTCTGGGAGCGTGGGGATAATGGGGCTCTGGGATTCAGGAGGGAGGATACCATGTTTGACTGGGCATGGTGCCAGTTCCATTCTATGTTTTTTATTCTAACACAAATTGATAGAATTCAGATACACACACACACACACACACACACACACACACACGTTATTTCCAGGTAAAATAAAAAATGAGGATCATGAAATATATACCCCAGGAAAACTGGTCAAGAGTCAGTCACCTCACTTTTTCAAATTAAAATAGTTTAAATTTTTTTAAACGTTCTAACATACTTCCCTTCCAGAGGTAAAACCAAATAAACAAGATGATCATGTGTGTGTGTGTGTATGTATGTAATTTATTATTTTATTTTATGTGTATGATTGTATTGCACACAGATATGTAAGAGCACTTGTGTTATGCAATGCCATTAGTGGTCAGAAGGCGGCGACAAAGTCCCCTGGACCTGGACTTACTGTCAGTTGTTACCCACCAAGTGGGTGATGGGAATTAAACCCTGGTCCTCTAACTGCTAAGTTATCTCTCCAGCCCTCATGATGCTTCTTCTGAATTTATGCATTAGCTATCTCATTCTTAAATGCAAATTTTATAATGGAACAAGCATGATCATAAAGAAAAAAATGGAAATAGCAAAAGTGAAATATATACTAGTTAAGTCCGCATTTGTCAAGTCAGTGTCTGTAGATATTCCTCACTGCAAGTCCATCCACTGAGGTATAGTCAGCCTATCTAGTATCTCTTATTTTAGCAAGATCAGCTCATCCTCACCCAGCAGTAAACATCTGCCAATGTTTCCTCAGCTAAGATTGGGGTCTGATGTTCATTTTCCCAGTTCTATGCTGGGTTTTTGTCTGCCTGAGTTTGCATGGAACTTTTGTATGCTGACACGTTCTGTATAAAATAGACAAAAATTCAATAAAAACAAATTTTAAAAAAGAAATATATACTAATTAAATAAATATGCAAAAGTAATACTAAATGAAGTTGGAGAGAAGCAAAGAAGTACTAAAGATTCTAGAAAGCAAGTCATAAGACAAAGGCATCTGAAGAGAAGCATGCAGACACAAATGAATGAGTACAGTTAGAAGTACATAAGAGAAAGAGTGTATGTGCTTAAGTGATCTGACATACGGGAATTTGTAAGACCAAAAAATTTGTAAAAACAAAACATAAAAACAGAAATGCACTCTTTGAAGTGAGACTAGCTAACACATTTGAAAACTTAAGATGAACTATAAGGCATGAAATAAAGAAACTCAAGGAACATAATTACGATGAAAACCACAAGTCACGTATCTGTAAATGTAAAATAAATGTAACAATATGAAAACGTAGATAAAGGAACACATTTTATATGCAAAGGAGAAGAAAAATGTATGCTCATTAATAAATAGAAATAATTGATTTCAGATGACATAGAACTGTAATAACGAAAATGTTAAATGAATATAACCTAACTTTCTTTAAGAAAAACATTCTTCAAAGATGAAGGCAATAACATAATATAGAACTTCATGTAAGTAATGTTGCCTAACTTACCAAAATGATTAAAATAAAGGATCTTGAAATTGTCCAAATACACACAAACATGAAAGGAACACTTATAGTTTAAAAAATCTTGAAAACTGTGGTAGAATAGAGAAAGTGAATTGAACTGGAATCATGCCCAGGCAAATATGGCAGCAATTCTTGGCAAATGTGACACAGAAACAGAGGCTCCATCTCCCAAGCTCCCAGTCAAAGACAACTATATGCCGCTGGTAGGATCAAAACTCAATTTCTTATATGCTTCCTTTAGTATTGTACAGAGGTTAATTTCTATCTGAGAGGTCATGGTTCATGTATCCCTCCCATTTTCTTATTGTTGGGAAGAACCTCTACTACAGACATGGCTGGTCAAGATACTTCATGTTTTGATTAGCATTTCTGTGTGTGCCAACAAAGTAGCAGGTAAATACTGACAGGAAAAGTGAGACTATAGGAGCCTACCAGTCTCGCACCATTGCTTTTCCCAAATCAAGGACATTGTTTCTTAGAGAAGTGTGACATTGTGCCAAAGCTACGTCTGAAACAGTGGTCAGAGGTGGGTCACAGACTTCATAATTGAGAAGACATCCCAAATGAATAGACCTAAAATGGAGTTTGGGAAATTGAAATCTAAGGGATTAGTAAAGGGTTACTAAACAGTTAAGAACAGCTTGGAAGAACAAATAATTTATAGGCCAGACTCTTTTTTTTTTTTTCCAAGAAAAAAAAAAAAAAAATCACAGAAACACAAAGATCATTCCAGGGGTCAATCCAAACTGCAAAGTGTCTTTAAAAATTACACCCTGCTGGCAAGGAGCCTGGGATTGAATGGATCAGAGAGTGGAACAATTTATGCCTGAGGACAATGAAAACCTCAGATCCAGATGGCTTCATTAGTGGATACCATCACAGATTTATAAATCATTAATATGCACTCACCATGCACTTTTTGAAAAATAAGACCAAGAAAGTCTCCAACTCATTCCATGATAATGGTGTTTCACCAGTGACGAATGTAACATCTTAAAAAATAGATTTGTTATGACACAAAAAGCCTAAACAATATTTACACACACTTAATCTATACAGCATAAATATTTATTTGAGAAATGTAAGGTTTTATAGCATATGGAAATCAATGTGATATACAATATTAATATAATTAATGAAAAAATCAGAGAATTATCAAAATGGATACAGAAAAATAATTGACAAAATCCAAAATACTTTGTTGAATAAACTACTCCAAAACGTAGGACTAGAAAGAACCTTTCTTAACACAACAAAAGTCATTTCCATCATTACCCTCAATGCTTAATGGGAAATACCTGAAGATTAAGAACAGAACATGACTCTCCTCTCTTGTGATCTCTATTCAATTCTACACTGAAACTATTCACAACAGTAATAAGATGACCAAACTGAAAATGGAAAAACAAAATCGTCTCTGGAAATGGCATGAAATAATATTTAGAAAATCTTAAGAATTCCATTAAAATACTATGAGCAGTAGTTTAACAAGGTTTTAGAATACAAGATTCATAATACAAAGAATCTGGGTCTGCAGAGATGGCTTGTCAGTTAAGAGCAATGACTACTGAGGTTTGCAGGACCCACATAGTGGCTAACAACTGTCTGTAATTCCAGTTCGAGGGCCTCCAATGCCCTTTTCTGACCTCCATGGGCACTGCACGACAAAGGTGTGGTTACATATATGCTGGCAATAAACTCATACACATAAAAAAATAAATGAATAAAATATTTTTATAATAGAATAAAATTAATCCAAGTGTTGTATGCCTTAAAAATCTTAAAGTGACTTCAAGAAAACTTTTTCATTCTCAGTCCATTGAGAGATAATATGTAAAGTATACTCTCCCTCATCCAATAGCAATCAGTCTCCAATAGTTCTCAGTCTATTCCCAGGCAGCCACCCATTTCTCTCCTCCCATTTGGGCTCTTAATTGAGTTGGCATGGGTCCTGTGCTTGATGCCACCATTGCCACAAGTTCAAATGTGCAATTTTCCAGTGATCTGAAAGCCTCTGTTTTCCTGTTCATGAGTCAGCCCTGGCTCTTACAATATTTTAAGCCCCTCTTCTGCAAAGAGGAAAGGCATAAACTTATGATGGAAACCCATGAATATACAAATATGTGGCTTAATTAAATATCCAAAACAATTTGTAACTTGAAAAGTGAACTCACAAAAGAGAGAGGAATAGTGAATAAAACCCAAATGGAAATGAGCACAGGATTGAAAAACATAATAACCCAATTAAAAATAACAGGAGAATGTCTCACAAGAATAAATGAATGGAATACAGAATATCAATACTAGATGATGAAGTTGAAAATCTGGACTCCTTAAACAAAGACTATATATGGAGTAGAGACACAGTGGGCAGGATCTGACTTAACCAGAGTCCTGGATAATCAGGTCTGTCTGCCTATCCGGAGCCAGGAAAGGTGGCAGTGGGGAGACCACCTGAGTAGGGACTTGGGGATCTAAGTTAGGTTATTTTGCTAGTCTGGGTTAGGAAGCTAGTCCAGAGTTCTGAAGTAGTGAAATTGGAGCCTGCCTGGGTCCAAGGCTGGCAGAGGTACGGTGGAGGTGGATGAGAGAACAAATCTCTTATTTTAATGCAGTATTTGCATGTAACATATTTCTGTATATGTTTCCTTCATATCACTTAGCATAACCATTATGTTGTGAATAGCGTGTAAATCCCTTTACACTCTATATTAAGGCATACTTTAAGACAAAATTTAAAAAGCCTTAACAGGATCAGTACTGATAGAATTATTTAAATAATATTTGTCTATACTTGGCTGAATCCACAAATATAGAATCAGTAGATTCAGATGATAACTCTATATTAACTATTTTTTGTTGTCTTCTTTTGAGACAGAGTCTCCCCGTAGCCCCAGCTGTCCTTGAACACTCACAGAGATCTGCCCGCCTCTGCCTCCCGAGTGCTGGGATTAAAGGCGTGCACCACCATTCCTGTCTTATATTAACTATTTTATATAAATTTCATAAATTCATGCCCTAAAAAATTGCACAAATATAAATGAGCATTTACTTTGTGTAAAATAGAGTTAGATAGTCTAAGAGAATGTTGCCCATATGGAATTTATCATCCAATGAGGGTATAAGGAGGGTGGAGAAGATGCTGTAAAAAGGCTGTAGATCAACACACTGTAAATAAATACAAGTCCAAACACAATGCAACAGAAGGGAGGGTGATTCATACAAATGAATGTGAGCTGGTACATGGTTAAATGGATATCAATTTCATGTACTTGGATAAATGAATATACATTCACATATCATTTAATTAGAAATAATGTATGACAAGATTTACATAACAATTGAGATGCAAAAATATACACCTAAAGTATTATCAAAAAAGAAAATGGAGAAAAGTGGGGGGATACAGTAACTGGGGAAAGAATAGAGAGGGTTATATAGAAGTGAGGAGTGATAAATAAAATATAGGTGTGTGTGAAAAACCAAAGGGAATTGTATTAGTTCAAAAGCCTACTGAAAAATATACATATACTGCATGTTTGAATTCATGTGTATAGCTAAAGGCTATTTAACAACAAAAACAAACAAACAAAATAAAAACAATGTCAAGCATGGGAAGCCTTCTTTTGAGTTGTTGGTCAGGGTAGTCCTAGACTACAAAAATAACACAGGCCATTGCCACAGCCCTTAATTTGGTTTCCAGAACTGGAAGGTAAGATCCTATTGCTGAACACACTTTGTACACAGGACTTGAAGCAACCCAGCTGGAAATGAGCTGGAAACCTTCTCCCTGAAGACTAACTTTCATTGTATCAGAAGATACTATGCAAACTACTGACACCAAAAACAATCAATGATCCCATCCAGCTGTAGTCTATGAACCAAACAATGACTAACTCAGCAAATAATCTCTACTAGTGAAGTAGTGGCACTTTTTTCTTGAGTGTAATCAATGGTTATCTAAATGGATTTAAGGCCTGTTCAATGGAAGGGAGCTTATGTGTGGTACTGTAAATATAACCAAATACACATGACTGGAAAGATCATAGATCCTAGAAAAAACCACTTGTCACATCCCTAGACCAACATAATTTCTTACTGTTGTATAAATATGTATCCTTACATTTACAGACAAGTGTACCTCTCACCACTCATCAAAGAAGCTTCTGTTTGCAATAGATGGAGACTATCCCAAAGTTCTACATGTAGTAAAATGTAGAGAATAAGTATCAATGAGGTGTCCAATCCTAAATGAAACATCGACAATGCAACTTCTACTCATAGTGCTCAGGGAACATAGTGGAACAGGGGGTGGGAAGAAAATTAATGCATCTCTCAAGTCTCACCAGTAAAGATTCCTCATGCAATAACTGGTAATTAAATCAGAATGCCACAACTGGACAAAATGAAGATCACGAGACAAGAGAGTGGTTATCCCTTAATAAGACACCTGTATCAAAACTCTGCCACATGTGGATCAGGGACCATTGTGGAAGACGTGTGTCACCCGAGTTCTCTCAGGATCTCTTGCCCTATCAAACCATACAACATATCTTTATGTGAACTTTTCATTTTTATATCTTGGATAGGAAGTGGGGGTAAATGGAGGAACTTAGAAAGAAACAAGCACCGGGCATTCATCTCTGCAGGGCTCAGCCTGCCATTCCAGATCCCTTCTGCCCCACCTATAGTCTCCATTAACTTTTTCTCATGCATCTTGCACCCACAGTCTCGCCCCAGGTCGGTAAATCCCCCCCTCACACCCACATGCACCCAGCGCCATCTTTCTCTCCACACCCACCATCCCCAATTCCTGGCGGTTTGTGGCTTCTGTCCCAAGGTGGTACCCAGAAGCCTCTCCCTTTGTGGCCAACTCTCCACCGTTAATTCTCTGCAGCAGAACCTGCCCCCCGGAGGAAACAGGTGCCTGGGACAGATGTGGTAGAAAGACCAAGATCCAGACTACGTGATGACCACAATAAAACAGTGCTTCTGTGGGCTGGCAAGTTAGTCATATGAACTTACAGCAATAATAACAGCATTCACAAGGCTCATGAAAGCTCAAGCCAGACAAAATTCAAGCAAAGATTCGGGAAAGTAGGAAAGAAGCCAAAACCATAGGTGAGAATGTGTTGGTAACCTATAACTACTATGAGCGGGAGAGACAGTTTTCTTAAAACAAGTGACATTAGATATGTTAACAAGGCTCTAGTGGATGGACACACAGAGAGGACATTTGGGGACACAAATTTGACCCAACAAGCTTTAAAGATATATATGCTAGAGTACATGAAATGCAACAATGGGGCTGTGAGAGGGGTATGGATAGGAGAGGAGGTCTAAACATGATCAAAATGTATTATATGAAATTCAAAAATAATTCAATGGAAAAGAAAGTACATAAAATAGTCAGAAGTTTTAGAGATTTTTTTTTCCTGGCTTAAAAATCTTACTGAAGATTTGTACCTGAACTTCAAAAATAAATGAATTTTTATTTTCTGTTAATTTTTAAAGACATTTGCTTTGTCATTATGGTAACTATTATTTAATATTAGAAATACTTTAAAATTAAAAAATATAGTATCTCTGAAAATTACAGAACATGTTCATTGTCATCTGGGCATGTGTGATCACCCAGAGGAGACCCTCACAAGATACATCCATCAAGGGGGAAGGTTAAAGTTTCAGGACTCACCAGGTCCCTTTGATCCTCAGATGGAGTCTACTCTCACCAAGTTTATGTTAGCAGTAAACATCAGAGTGGAGTGGACTCATAACATAAGTTGTCCAGAATACTTCCTTGTCAAACAGCTCCATTTTTGTCACTGTGATCCTGTAAGCAGGTCGAACATATCCGTTGTTTTACCAAACTGGACTTGTATGAAATCTTGTATTTAGTGTGTTGGTGTCCTCTTTTTTTTTTAGGGGGAATAGACAATAGACAATCCATATATTGCACTGGAGAGTATTATCCATCCATGATGAATAATGAAATTGTATCATATGTAGGAAAATGGATGCAGTACAATGAAAAAGTCCCAGAAAGTAAAAACCTACCTCAACTCTCATATGCACATTTAAAAATCAAAGACATGAAAACAAAAGAGGAATATCTAGGAAAGGGAAAGAGATAGGGAGAAAAATGAGATAAAAGAGCACTAGACGTGTGAAGGTGATTCACCTATTATAATGCACAAATAAAATAACATAATGGAGTATATCATGTACTAGAAATTTGTGCCAGTATAATGCAGGAAACAGTTCTTACATGATCAAAACCATGATTTTAGAGATTTTTTTTTTACTATAATAATCTTTTCTTTTTCTCCTGCTTGTCATTTGAGAAATATTTTTCTAACTAAATGTTGAATTGTGTGTATGTAGCCTACTGAATTAGCTCATTGATGACATTCATTTTCCCCCCTCTGGATTCCTAACTTGTTGAGAAAAGTTATGTATATCCATGACCTTAATATTGATATAGAGGGCATTGGCATTTATGACATCAGGAATATTTTATTTAATTCTATTTATAAAGATTATCAGTTTGTGTCCAATATTTTGGCATTTTAAGTATCAATATAGTGGTAGACCATAACTTTTGGAGTCAATGAATGTGTCTTTTTGGATACAGATGTTCTAATATTTTACATATATAAACATACTTTCAATTGCTAGCATTTATCTGAACGTTGCCTGAAGTTGGTGACTCACATAAATGCGGATCCTGGTATAAGATCCACTATGGTAGTGTTGAGAGCTAACACCATTAGAAAGTGGTCAACTAATCACAGCTCTTTCTTCAGGTCTCTAGAAGAGGCTTGATAGAGCCTGCATATCCTTCTGCATGGGGAGGTGCCACCAACAGCATTGTTTATAAGGCAGAGAAAGCTGTCAGAAGACCACATCTGCTGGGACCTTGATGTTGGACTTCACAGGCTCTAGAGGTATTAGAGATAAATGGATACCCACTCGAATACATTTTGCTCTAAAAACCCAGATAGACTAAGACAAATAATCATAAATACTTAGAATTTTCTAAATAAAAAATACTACCATATCTTCATCATCATACAAGTAACTATGAAACCTATGAGATAATACACAAGCTTTTTACTTGGTACAGCCATTTTGTATGGTGTTTGGTAATGGGTGAAAATAAGAAAGAGCACCTCCTTCATTTGCCAGAAATCACTGACCAAGTTTAAATGGCTAAGAATGACAAATAAATTAGACATTTTTATAAGCAAAGAACAGTGAGTTAATATGAAACTAAAGAACTCCAGTGACAGTCTTTCCAGTAAGTAACATCTCACTAGTAATGAAACAGAGGGCTGTTAACATATGCTTTTGAAGGTCAAGAAAGATTCCTACATTATTTAATAAGGATATTTTAAATTTTTAAATAGTTTTGCAACATATATACATACTAGAATTACTATAAGATTTTTACAATCATAATAATTTAAGTGCTTACTGTATTTAGGATGCTGACTTTCCAATATTAAATGGAAAATGGAATTCATTACTTATTTCTTAGAGTACCAATGCACAGTTTGGGTTAATATTAATCATACATTAAGAGTAATATCATTACTGGAACACACTGATGTTATTTATTTATTAATTTACTCATAGAAAGACTAGTTTTGAATGTATCACTAAAATTAAGTGCTAGAATAGTGCAGAAAAAAAAATGTTACACCTACCTACTGAAACCCATTGTGTCACTGGCTTCCTGAAAAAGGGATGTTGCTGTATCTTCTTAACATTTTTAATTCTTTGTTTCAATTTTTCCAAAATAAATGGTTCTTTTTGGTAATTTCCATCATTTCTCCCAGTGAACAGCCACTACTGTATATCAGTGTGCCATATGACACAAGTCTATTTGAGTAAATTGTTTGCTACCATTGGTTAATTAGTTTACAACTAATTAAAGTTTACAACTTTGCAAATGTGCCCTGACTTTATGAATTAAAAATGCATTTTACTTGCATTTATCCTAAAACTACTCTAATAATGTCATCCAATTTAAATCAAAAAGAATATATAGGCTCTAGGGATGGTTCAAATGATGGAATGTTTATTTGGCATATGTGACTTCTAAGCACTGGGGAAAAACAATGAAGATAGACATTGTCTCACGAAAAATGTACAATTTTTTAAAAAATGAATAATTTTAAGGCACTAGCTAACTGGCCAGAACTTGATAGAATATGAAGGGAAATGTGTTTGCTTTATTCAATATGATGGTCTGAATACTAAAATTTATATTTCCAAAATCATTTATGAAAAACTTACTCAATTTGATAATGAGATGTAGCCAAGCATAGCGTAAATTGGTAATTCCAGCATTCAGGCCAAAGCAGGATAATTAGGTGTTGAAGCCAAACCTAGGCTACATACAAAAAGACTCTGTAGCAAAAACAAAAGAAAACAAAGGATACACACATATTTTATTCATAATTTATATAATATGTGTATCCTTTTTATATATAGATGATAGATAGATGATAGAAGATAGATAGATGATAGATAGATAGATAGATAGATAGATAGATAGATTAGATTAGATTGATAGATAGGCAGAGGGAGACTAAAATATTTCTTCTTTTAGCATTTATGTAGAAAATCCTTTTGTTGTTGAAAGGAGGAAAACATAAAAGAAAATAAACATAGCAAGAAAGAAGAGACATGTGAAGGTTTCCAGGTCTTCTGAACTATGTGGGGCAGGAGGTGCTACATCCTGAAAGAAGACATGTTTATTGAGGCATGTTGAACAACTTCACCTCATTTTTCTCCTTGGGGTCCTTCCAAGTCTTAAGTGGTTCAGAGTCAGCAGTTGAGGAGTTTGGCAGAGCGCAGACACCGGGACACAGAGCCACCAGCGGAGCGATCATCAATTTGATGAAAACAGGGAGAAAATAAAATGCAATTGTGAAAAATAAGGATTAGAAAAAGGAATTAAAGCTTGGCTTCCTTATGGGACAAAACCTGAGCATCCCAGCTCCTGGAGAGAGTTCAACTCTGACACACTGAATTTCCTCTCAACTTCTTTTCCAATTCAAAATGCATAATGTAACAAATGGAGAAATTCCTAATGGAAACTAATTTTAATGGCTGATTGATGTTATGACAGTCTGAAAGCATCAAATATTTAACATGTCTGACAACAATTTGGAGTTTAGTAGCAGGCAGCTCAGAATGAGGAAACTCAGAATGGACTGAAGCTGTATGTATAAAAAGGAGGTTCTAAGAGGCTTTGTTTAGCCTGGACTAAGGCAATTTTTCTAAATATGTCTAGAAGTTTGAGAGAGGATTCAATAAAGCCTGAAACACAGAAAAAAGTGATAAAATAACAGAATTTTGGTAATTAATAGCCACCATCAACTTGATTAGATTTAGAATCACCATGGAAACACACCTTTGGGAGGGTGAGGGTGATTCTAGAGAAATTTAACTAAGGATGGAATATCCATATATGTGTGAGTGGCATCACCCTGGGTGCTCAGGTCCAGGCTTAATACAAAGGAGAGAAAGGCGAAAGCTAGATGACACCATCATGCACCTCCCTAAGTCCTGAGCAGACACAATGAAACCACCTGCATCACACTGCCCAACACCCCTTTCCACCATTATGTTTCCTCATAAACTTCCAACCAGAATAAATCTCCCATTAAGTTATGTCTGTCAAATATGTTGTTATAATGGCTGGAAAAGTAGCTAATGCAGAAATGTAAAGAGACATGATTGTTTTGCAAAAAAATCATAACAATATATTCTATTAAAGAAAGAAATGAATAGAGAGAAATAACTTCCAAAAAGGTTATGGCTATGTAATTTCTAAAGTTGACAAAGATATTAAGACACATACATCAAGAAATACATAAAGGGGCTGGAGACATGGCTCAGTGGTTAAGAGCACTGGATACTCTTGCAGGGGATCCAGGTTTGATTCTCAGAACCCATGTGTTGCTAACAATCATCCCTAAATCCAGTTCCAGGGATCTGACATCCTCTTCTAATCTCTGCAGGCACAAGTCTACCTACCTACCTACGTGCAGGCAATATACTCATATACATAAAATTAAAATAATAAAATAATAAAAAAAAACACAAACTATTTAGACCAAATCTAAGTAAAGGCACATTGGAGCAAAACTGCTAGAGATCAAAGATCAAAGCAGAAGTATAAATGTTAACAGTGAGAAAATTTTTATAAAATAGAGTGTGATGCCCATAGAAAGTCACAACTGGCTAAGCTTTAAAGAAGAGGAGATTGAAGAGTGTGCGTCCCTGGATAGGACTCCTATATCAAACTTCTCCCACATGCAGGACAGGGATCATTGTGGGAGAAGAGGCAAAAAGACTGTAAGAGCCAGAGCTGGTTCATGAACACAGGGAATCAGAGACTTTCAGGCCACTGGAAGCCTATAAATCTGTACTTGTGGCAATGGTGACATCAAGCACAGAACCCATGCAGACTCAATCACAGAAGGGCCCAGAATGAAGCAGGAGAAATTAGTGGAGGGCTGGCCCTATATGGGAACTATTGGATACTGATTACTGCTACGTGAGTGAGAGTATGCCTTCCTTATGAGTTCTAGATAGGCTGACTTGACTCCAGTGGATAAATTTGTAATAAAGGACATCTAGGTACAAATTCTTGACTGGATAGGACTTAACATGTATGCCTGAAAACATGAATTCTGGTGGGGGAGGCTTGCATGGGGGAGGTGATCTAAACTTGATTAAGAATGATAGTGTGAAATATATAAAAGCTCAGTAAAAAAAAATTTAAAGTGTTAGGAAAAAGTTGCAAGAAAGCATAGAATCACAGTCACCTTAATAACCATAAAATAGAAATTTCATTCCTTACAAAACTGCTAGAAATAGTCACTGACCAAAAAAATCTGTTCACACTGGAAGTCTTAACCATAGATGAAGACAGAAATATTTCTAGCCAATGAAAATTCATCACTAACAATCATCCTCTAAAAGTAATACTAAACATATGTCTAAGACACAGGGGAAAAGATGCCATTATGAGTTGTAGCAATGTAGAAAGGAAGTGAAGGTCAATATTACAACTATACAAGAAACTCTAATATTCAATGGAGACATAATAAGTAGAATGTTTTAGGGAGATGAAATTAAGTTTATAAATAAAATTAATGAATACAGTTACATAAAAGTAGGAGAAAGTAAAAAAGGATAACATAGTCTATGGTCATAAAACTATCTCAGAAATGATATTGCTTGTCTAAATTAGCTGTTAAGAAGACATAGGTGTGCTTGCACAAGAAGTAATTCGGTGCTCACTAAGACATTTCATACTATAAAATCTAATAGATAGAAAATGAACCATACTGATACTTTCCTGATAAGAAATAAAGAGCATATATGTGGGGAAAACAAAACTAAAATAAAGTGATTCTAAATTTAAACAAATCACTTTTCATTAACTGTAAGTATAATAAAATTCTAATATATATTTAAAATTGGGCTGGAGAGATGGCTTAGCTGTTAAGAGCACCTGCTGCTCATGACTAGAACACAGATTTTGTTCCCACTACCAACATGGTGGCTCACAGAAGCCTATATCCCCAGTTTCAGGGGGCCCAACACCTGTTTCTGGCCTCTATGGGCAGTGCACACACATGGTGCACATACATACATTCAGGCATCCATTCATATACATAAAATAAGAAACCTTAACTTATTTTACAATTAAAATTATTAACAAACTATCATAAATATAAAGTAAGACTTGAGAAAAGCACCAGCTCTGCATGTCTTCTCCAAACCAACAGAACAAAAGAGCAAAAAATGTAGAAATGATCTGAAAAACCTCATTTTCTACCCTAATTTTAGTGCCATATATAAATACAGAGCTTATTTTTAATTATAGAAGAAAAATTTGCCCAAGCTGTAATCAAATCTGAAGAAGGTAGCAGTAGTATGAATGCTGCATAATTTGCCTTAAATGCATATGGATCTGCTACTTATTGCTGCAAAATAAACTGCCTCAAATCTCACATCATGAAAGGAAGATACAGAAGACTATTTTCAAGTGCCTTTAGGTAGCGTGGATTGATCTATCCAGTATTTTGGGGGTGGGAACAGAGTAAGGCAGGTTCTTGGGCTTTAGATAGTGTTGGCTGGGGCCATGTTCTTACTTGGATTCCAAATGAAATGATTCTCTGAAAATGTTATGGGTGGTAACAGGCAGTCTGGAAACTTATCTGGGCTGTAGAGCAGTGCATTTTCATGCCTGTCCATGTTATAAATCCATGTTGCTTTACCTTTTTGGAGAATTACTGGATTTGAAAATAAATTCATATACGAAGTTATCCCCATATAATTCTGAAATCAGGAATTATAATGGTATGAGTAAATATTGGAACAACTACAACCAGGGAAAATGCAATAACAATTTTGGTACCAGCTCCTAATGTAAAATTTAGCCTTCTGAATGAATAATAATGAAAATCTCCATAATATGTTCAGTAAATCATAAATATTCATACAGAAGGGTGGTGCATATGGCTTCATTAGTAAAGTTCTAGACATGCTGAACTTTCAAACCTGAGATTGAATCTCCAGCATCTATTTAAAAGAAATCCAAGCAAGGCTACTTGTTCCTGTAACCCCCGCACCAGAGGGCAGAGATTGGTACAGCCCTGTCATTAGCCATTCAGCCTAGCTGAAACACTAAGATTCAGGTTCATTGAGAGACCCTCATGGCAATAAGGGAGAGTGATAGAGGAAGACATCCATCATTTTCCCTTGGTCTCTGTATATACAGGTCTCTCTCTCTCTCTCTCTCTCTCTCTCTCTCTCTCTCTCTCTCTCTCTCTCTCTCTCTCTCTCT
>NW_008351640.1:1625330-1663532 GCF_000622305.1 Nannospalax galili | reverse complement strand
CTCTCTCTCTCTCTCTCTCTCTCTTTCTCTCTCTCTCTCTCTCTCCCTCTCATAAACAAACAAACAAACAAGTAAATAAATAGATAGTTCAGACCAATTGAGGAATACAAAAATGTTGACCTCTGGCCTCCACACACAAAGACACTCGAAATTAAATAAATTCATATACAAAGTTACTCCATATATTTCAAAATCAGGAATTATAGTGGGTATGAATAAATATTGGAACTACTACAGCCAGGGAAAATGCAAAGGAAAATGCAAAGGACAGAAAATTCATACAATTTTTCTTATTGCACATTTATTCTTAACAATAAACAGAAGGAAAATATCCTCATTAAAGTTGGTTTTCTTGTGGATCAAGAAGTACATAAAGATCTATACAACACACCTCTCTGCACTGCCCTATGGCATCCCGTGCTTCACTTTGCTTCTGTAGATTTTTAGAATGCCGTGAAAACAATATTACATTGATGACTTGAAACTTGATAGATTTAAAAGCAAAACGCAATTATACAGTGGAGGTGTTGGAAGATCTGAGGGGGTTGTAGTAAGTGGGATATGAGAAAGCAGTACGGAAACAGTACATACTTTTTTCCCTAGAAATGTTACTGGGGGTCCTTTTATTGAATAAACCCAATTATTAATCATAAGCAGCCACAGAACATCTCTGGGATCATGGTCTGCATTCATGTAAGACTCCTACTTCATTGTTTACCTCTGTGGCCTGACTTCCCAGGCAAAATGTATTGACGGAAGGGAACTTTTCTTTTTGTCCATTGTCTTCCAATGCTGAGGACCATGCCTTAAAGAGGGCAAAAGCTCACAGATGTTTCACTCTCAGCCCTGAAGTCTTTCCAAGATGACCATGGGGGACCTGATAGTGAACCTCATCCTAGACAGGCTGTCTAGGAAATCCCTAAAATCATCCTCAGACCTTTGATTTATGAGTCTTCACAGCCTGGTGATGTCTGATGGTGCTGGTGAAGCATGCTTTTGTAGTAACTGTAATTCAATTTGTTTATATAAAGTAGAAGTGTAAGAAATCGTAATAGATCCTAAATGGGGGCCTCAACGACAATCAAATGAAAACAGATTTTGTATGGGGCCATTATCCATGTGTCTGATAGCACCTATTGTGATTTTAATATGAAACACTCCTATGGACTCATGTGTTCAATGTTTAGTCACTATCTGGTGACATTATTTTGGAAGGTTGTGGAAAGTTTAGAAGGTGAGTCCTAGATGAAGGAAGTAGGCCATCTTCACATAACTTTGATTTTGCACAGGGCCCCCAGTACCTATCTTACTCTCTGCTTCCTGCTTACATGGTAAACAGCTTGCCACATGTTCCCCTCACTTTTGTCCCCATGATGTTCTGCCTGAGCACATGGGGCCAAAAAGGACTGAATCCTCCAAAATGATAAGCCAAAATAAATGTTTTTTCCTTTAAGAGGTTCTTTCAAATATTTTGGTCACAATTAAGAAAAGTAAATATAGCAGAGCTCAACCACAGCATGGAGTCTGTCCAACCCCGCCAGTGAATCAGAAGGGACCTCCCTACCCTCCTCTTCCTGCTGGTCCTTTGTCTTCTTTCTTAGTAAGATCTCATTCTCTTGGCTAAAAAGTGGATTACTATGATAACAGGGAAAATCAGTCTGTTGTGTCTCTAGTTTTAGTCTAAGAATTACATATCTTGCCACATCATATTTCTTAACCCAAAAGTGGAAAATAAAAATAAGGCAAGTTCACAAACATATACACCCAGTCGTGAAGACTGATCCACAGGGCACCTGGAAAATATGATTGAAACTCTAATTACAGACATTAAGACCCACTCCCAAAGCAAGCATTGTCCTTCAGACGTGAAAGCAGCAGTGAGAAAATGACTGAGTGGATACTGGCTGATCTGGCCGCTTTTTTTTTCCTAGATCATAAAGAAATTTAATTTTAAAACAATTCTTTGGTATGCACATATATCCATTTATTTTAAAAGGTATTATAGAAATTTGAAATTTATTTCTACATATTTATACAAGATAATTTTATTAAAGCACTAAGAAGGTATACAAGAGACTAGAGTGATAGCTCGGAGGTTAAGAGCAATGGCTATTCTTGCAGAAGACCCAGGTTTGGTTTCCAGTACCCACATGGTTAACAACTATCTGAAACTTTAGTTCCAGGGATCCAGTGCCCTCTCTTGACCTCTGCAGGCATGGCATGACACAGGTGCACTTACATGGATGCAGACAATGCACTCATACATATAAAGTGATAAATAAAATGTATTTTTTAAAAAGAAAGGATGATATGTTTTCTTTACTAAACAAATATGTGCTATGAGATAGTGTCTTCTCAACATGAGAAGGAAGCTGCACACATTAAATCTCAACAAAATGGTTGCATACACAAGAACCATTCAATGATCACACCAGTCAACATGCCCAGGTGGATGGGGTATAGATTAGAAGGTTCCATTCCTAGACAAAAAGCTACAGGCAGTCAATGGTTGCTGAGGGAGGAACATTTTTCTACAGGAACAAGACCATGGATGGATTATCCAATGCTAAGTAGTCAGTCCTAAACACATGTACATATGGGCAGCACTAACTGAACCCAGTAGGTTACAAAGATACTATATAATAATTATATTATACATGTATTATACAATAATTATAGAAGAGAATGTGAATTTCAAGGAGGTGGGGAGATACATGAGGAGTTGGGGAAGAAGAGGCAAGGATGGAAATGATATAAATGCAGTGTACTCATGCATGAAATTCTGAGAATAAAAAAAAGTAATTATAGCAAAAAATGAAAAATAAAGTAATATAAGTACTTAGTCATGTAACATAAAATACTCTACTTCCAAGTTCCTGATTTAATCTCCATTTTAAACAAACCATTTTATTTCTCTCCAGAGAAAATTGCAGAGATGCAAAGCTAATCATATCAAGTTTTTCACAATTCAACTGCTTAGAAATTATTTCTTTTTAAAGTAAAAGTTAAGGTGAAAATGATGTTTTCTTGGTTTGACTTTGCTGTGCTCACTGTAATTTGAAGCCTTAACCCTGGAATTTTCTTCAGTCACTACCCAGCACTTAACCAAAGTAAATCTAAACTATCATTTGAAACATTCGATTTCCAGTGACACTACATTTTATTTTATTCAATGTGATGTGGATGCTAAATAAAATGCAAGAATAATGTTAGTGTTTCCTTGAAACCTATTTATTTTTGCTACAAAGTTGACCTTTAAATGTCTCATTTTGTTAGGCAAACAACATTATTTGAAATTAGTCACAGGTTTCGTGTTTTGTGCAAGGGAACCTTGATTACAAACCTTTCTATAGAGCTTCTATTCAGTTTTAATAATTCATACCTCTCTGCTTATCAGCTTCAGAATTCTAAAGGAGGCATTTGCCTATAAATCTCTCCCCCTGCTGCCTTTTATTTTAATGCACAGCAACCGACACTAACATAATTGGTGCAATCTGTTATTTACAGATACGCGCTGAGATGCAGGTGGCAAAAGCTTTTTTAGTGTTATAAGGAAAAGCAAAACCTTCCTCACAACTTGAATTATGTGAAGAAGAACTGTCTCCAGGCTAGGAGAGCAGCCATTGTCCCTATGGGTGTTCTCTCCTTGTGTAGTAAATCTTTGCCATATGGAATCCCTCTCATCTTCACTTTACACAAGGCTGCATATTTTGTGGTAAGAACATTTATTCTTTAAAAAACTGTTTCCATAAAGAATATTATTGGGTTTTATGGATATGATCCTTAGCAAATGTCCACAATGAACAGACTTAAGTATTTTGTCCTAACCAAAGCTTCTAGAAATGCTTTCTGAAATTTAGATATATACCTTGCTTCTGCTTTTTCATCGTGTTTAGGTTTAACTTTTCAAAATTTAAGCTCAGATTGGTGTTTCTTTGTCCCCACAATTTTTGGTGTACTTCCATGTGTTTTCTACTTTATATGATATGAATATCAGGAAAACAATTCTGTAATCAATGGACTTCACCAAAGTCTACAAAATGTAAGATGACACATCAAATTAACCAGAGTCATTGGAGCCTGGTAGGAATCAGATATCAGAAATTCTATAATTCTTCTTACAATGGAAAATCTAGATCATAATCGTATACCACAAAATAAATACTTCTCCAGCACTCTGTAGCTATGAAATAAAAGTTATGCAACGAATATCATTTTTGTTGATCAGAATTTGGACCAATCTTCTATCCTTTTGAGATTTCACATTTGGAAACAGTTGGTAAATGGTCACATTCTTTAATGTGAATAACCTAATAATATGCTAGTAGAGCCAAAAAAGATTTTGAATTTATTATTTTCTTTTTATTGATTTGCATCAGGTATCTAGAACAATGAATAGAAAATGCAAGCACCTTCAAAGTACTTGTGGACAGATTGAATGTAAATGTTAGATTAAAAGATGGCAGGGGTTGGGATGACCGTAAACAGAAACAAAGAGGACTCTGGCAAAGCAAGAGTTTAATTGGGTTTCGGGGGGCTGGTCCTCAACTTGGGTGTGAGGAATAACCAACTGCCTAATGGCTGCAGAGGGGTAGCTTATAAAGGGAGAGAAGGCAGAAAGAGAGAATATTTTTCTGCTGTTTGGGACTGTTTGGGGAGCTGCTTGCTCAGGGAGGGCATGTGGTATATACCTGATGAAACTTATTGAGGAAAACATCTACTGTAAAACACGTTTTCTACAATTACAGGATTCCAGGAATTAGTTGCAGCTAAGGGCTTGGGAAACCTGTCTGTCAGCCTGGGCAGCATGCTCTGGTGATCTCAATACAATGGTCATTAATTTCTTGGAGCTGCTTTTGTTAACTTGCAGGTGGCTTGGAGTTGGTTGGCTCAGTTCCTCTTAGGGGCCTTATGGTTTCCGGGTTTGGGGTTGCCTGGATGTGAACTCTATCACTCCAGCCTTTTATGTTGTAGGATTGGGGATGGCATTTCTTGTCTGGCTACTTACTGCTGGGTAAGGTTGATGACAAAAGGGGAAGGGGGTTTGATGAGGTTGGATCTGGAAGGGCTCCTCTCAGGCTGCCGTTTTCTGGTATCTGTTGGTGTCAGAGCATTCCCCATCTATCATGTTTGGCAGTTTTTTATATACAGCTGGGGGAAAAGTAAGGTTCTCTTCAAGAGCAGTAATCACTCTTAGCCACTGAGCCATCTCTCTATCCCCCTTATGTTTACTTTTTAAAGATAGACAAGAAAAGGAAAAGAGAACTTTTCCTCTTGAGCACTAGTCTGCTTTTTTGTGTATTTAAAGTATGCAATGCTTACTGCAGTACAATCAATACTATTTCAATTAATTCACGTGCAACAGTATGTTTATTTATTTTTTAAAATAATGTATAGAGAATTTCATACATGCATATAAGGTGTTTTGATCAAATCCATGCCCACACCCTCCCCCCCCCAACTATCACTTTCTTCTGATAACTTCATGTGTTCTTTCTTCTTCTTGGATTTATTTATGTATTTTTATGGGGCTTTTGGCTACTCTAACATTCCCCCCTCTGAAGAGGTAACCCTAAAATCTTTTAAGAATAAGATAAAAGCTCCCAAATACTTTTGACATTTTTGGCATTTCGAATAGAGTAGGTTGCTAAGCGGCCCAAGGACATTGTGAGTTTTATCTAAGAAACTGGCTACTTTTCTTTGGGGTCATTTTATCCTAACTGCCTAGCCAATTCCTACCTCCTACTCTTATCACACCATCCTCTGAAGAGGTCACCCAAGTTGTGGATAGGGAATCAGGATGCAAACTGCTCTGGCGTCTTCCATGCTGAACAGGGATGCAGGGTGAGGCAGCTGGAGTACCCCTTCACTGGGTGTATTGAAAAGATTTCCAAATTGTATAACTCTTATCTGTAAAAGGAAAAGAAAGTCCTTGACTGGTGAATAAGAGATGTGAAGGGGAACTATGGCAAGAGTAATTAGCATTACAAGTTGTAGATAGGGAACTAGAAAAAAAAGTCAGAACAGGGCAATTTTCAGGTGTTCATACGAAGAGTCCATTGGAATTTCTTGACAGGGCTTCCAAAAGCATCCCTCTATTGGGTTCCTCCTCATTTTTCTTTTGACTTTACTCTTTGATTAGACTTTTCTTTGGGGTGTTTAAGACCATACATTTGGCCAAAATAAATAAATTTATTTTTACACTTAAGGTCATTTGAGGATCTATTCCTTTCTTTTACCAGTTACACTGTGTGAAGAGAAATGGGGATCCTAGGTCAGGGAGGGCGAAAGCTGGTGCCTCTTGGAAGGCCTTCCTGATGGCATGTAAGCTGCTGTTATTGGTCCCAGAGGCTCTACAGGTTCAGAAGGGTCCTCTTTGTTTAAAGGAAATGGGGTCTTCCATCTATACCCACCATGGAGATCTGTGAGGGAAAAATTTTTACCAGAGTAGGAGGGAAGGACAGATCCTGAGATAGACTTACCAGCTACTGCAGTCACTACCCTGGGCTCCTCCATAGTGATGGTTATGGTTGAGATGGGGCCTGAGGAACCAGAGCCCCATCAGTCTTCAGCCACCAGGCCCAGACTCCTGCAAAGTGGTTGGAGTAGGGGATTGGCCTAACTTGACATGGCAAAGAAGGATAATTGATCCTCCAATGTCCTCTCTGTCCACATTGAGGGCAAGGTCCGGGTGGTGGCCATGGGTTGGGGCATTGTTTGGCCCAGTGTACAGTCTGTCCACTTCTGAAGCAGTGTCCTGGTGGCTGACGCTGTGTCACAGTGTAGCTGGAGACTGTCTTCTTGGAGGAGCTCTTAGAGCTGTGGCCAGAAGCTAGTATTTTTGTTTAGACAAAGCGAAGTTGTTTAGCCTAGCCTGCTCCTCCCAGTTATTAAAGACTTTAATTGCCATTTCTAACAGATCTCCCTGGGGGGTGGGTATCTGGGCCTTTTTCCAGCCATCTAAGTTTTCTCCTAATATCAGGGCCAGATTGTGAGATGAAATGATGGTTAAGCATCTCTAGACCTGAATCATATCTGGCATACAGTATCAGGGCCTCATTAAGTCTATCAAGAAACTGTGCTGGGTTTTCAGAGGGGTTTTGGGTTATACAGTTTTATGGGAGGTTTTCTCTAATCCTGCAAAAAGAAAAGCCATCAGAAAATTATGAGCCTTTCTCCCTTCTCTTCCATCCTGATAGTTTACATGGAATGAAGCAGGCTGGGTCTGTGGAGAAGGATCCTAATTTTTTCTCTATTTGGGACATATTGTTAAGAGAAGGGGGGGGTGAACTCTGACAGCTTCTTCTACCCAGGCCACTGTCAGCACAGGTGCTGAGAGCTGTAGGTCAAGGGGTAGGCATGACAAGCAGGTCCCCGAGCCAGTTCCTAGCCAAGCCCATGACCCCAGGCTCCCAGGCTCTGGCGTTGCATGCTCTGGACCTCCTTGGCCCAGAGCTGCCTGCCTTGCCCTGTTGCCCTCCCATGCCCGCCAGTCGGGGAAGCACCTGCCACCCCATGGGGCTGTGGCTGGTGACCATTTTAAGCGAGCGAGGCATGGAGGGGTGGGGCACTACCCATTCCTTGCAGCTGCACATAGGCAGTGGCTGTGGCTGTAATGGTGGTCACCTCTTGAGAACAGGAAGGGGAGTGGGGGAGAATGGTGTTGGGGGATGGGTCACAAATGCTGTTGGGGGAGGGGTCTTGCAAAAGGATGCAGAAGTCTGGCAGGGAGTGCAGAGAGAAAAAGTGCAAGAGCAAAGAAAGCTTGGATATAGCGGGAATTCAGACCATTTGCCAGTTAGGTTGGCAGAAGTTATCTAAATCTCTTAAAATATTGAAGCCAACTCATGTCTCTGTCCACACAGAACCATTGTCTAACTTGTACTGGGGCCAGGCAGTGGTGCAGAGAAATTTGAGGTGTTTAGGTCCGACAGAGAAGATTGGGGGCTTTAAAATTTTCGAAGGCAAGCAAGGTGGGGTGAGTCCAGAAGGTTTAGAATTGAGGTTGCCCATTTTTAATCAGAGGGATGAGGAAGAGAATGCAAAAGGTGGTTAGTGTGAGGGGATAAAGGAGGAAGGAAATGAGAAGGCCATGGGCATCTCCAGGAGAAGTTGGGAGTGAGGCTGACACAGGCAGCAAGTGCCAAAAGGAGGAGAGAGAAAGTTGCCATCCTACAAAAAGCAATATATAGATTCAGTGCAATCCCAATAAAAAACCCCATGACATACTTCACAGATGTAGAACAGAATCATCCATAAATTTGTATGTAAGCACAAAAGACCCTAGACAGCCAAAGCAACCCTGAGCACAAAGAACAACACTGGGGGGATTACCATGCCAGATCTCAAAATATACTTCAGAGGTACAGTCATAAAAACAGCATGGTGCTGGCACAAAAATAGACGCATAGATCAATGGAACTTCATTGAGGACCCAAACCCGAGTACACGCAATTTCAGCCGCCTGATATTTGACAAAGGTGCCAAGAACACACAATGCAGGAAAGACAGCATCTTCGACAAATGGTGCAGGCAAAACTGAATCTCCACCTGTAGAAGAATGAAAGTAAATCCTTATCTTTCACCTCACACAAAAGTCAATTCTAAATGGATCAAACACCTCAATGTGAAACTGGAAACTCTGAAACTATTAGAAGAAAATATTGGCAGTAACTTGCAAGATATAGGTGTAGGAAAGAATTTTCTAAATTGGACAGAATTTACACAGGAATTAAGGTCAGCAATCAATAGGTGGGACCTCATTAAACTAAAAAGCTTCTGTAAAGCAAAAGAAACAATAAAAAAAGTGAAGAGAAAACCCACAGAAAGGGAAAAATCTTCACTGGTGACACATATTTGTAATGCTAAGGTAACATGAACATTAATAAAGGAAACTGTGATTTGGTGTGATCTGTAATTTGTTACAGCCAGAGATTTTAGTGGAAGGCTTAGACAGAATGGCAGACTCATGAATGAGGTACCAATTGGCAACTTAAATGTAATATGTTGTGCCTTTTTATAGAAAATTCTATAAAATATACTGTGACCTCACACTAAAAACATGTTAAATATGGTGTAATTTCTCCTCATTAACAATTAATCATAACAATTTCTCTGCCATGAAGAATGTTGTCAATTTTTTCAGAACCCAGGCAGAATTCAGTACATTCTGGAATAAAGTACTTCTCTGTTTCAAACTAGAAACTATTTTGAGCTATTAATTTTTTGTCAGCATCTTTGGTATGTACGATTTGAGGGAAATGACTAGAACAGTAATAGTAGAAAAGTAATTTCTTATATATTTCTTAGAAATGCTTAATTGCTATTTTAATAAAAAAAATGCTTAAAGTATAATTGTAACAGTTGTGACAATAGAAATTGATACTGTAGGAATTCTTTACTATTATCATGCAAGGATTTCCCAGAAAAATCAGCCTATAAATTTTAGTTTCTTGGGGCTGGAGAGATGGCTCAGCAGTTGAGAACTCCAAGTGTTCTTGCAGAAGACGAGGGTTTGAATTCCAACATCCACATAGCAGCTAACAACTGTTTATAACTCCAGTTCCAGGGTATCCAACAGCCTCTTCTGTCCTCTGTGGGCATTGCACTTACCTACTGTCGTCAGCGTTCTCTCTGGGGCTCTTGAGCTATCACACAAACCATATAACATATCTTTATGTGCATTTATTATTATTATCGTTGGAGGGGGGAATGGGGAGTATATTACAAAGAAAGGAGCACCCTGTGCCTAGCTCTACGCAGCTCAGCTTGGCACAGCACAGGTCTGTTCAGTGGCTCAGAGCTTGCCATATCAGATCGCTCCCATAGCATGCCCATAGTCTACACTAGCTTTTTCCCAAGCCTCAGTGGCCAGTGGTCTCACTTCAGGTCCGTAAGTGCCAGGCCGTTCTGTCCTTGAGTACGTGCGGCTGCTGAGCATTCCCCATGCCTGTTGCTACACATTCCTCCCAGCTTTGGGCTTCCATCCCAAGATGACTCCCAGCAGCCCCTCAATAGTCCCTTTTCCGTGGCAGGCCCCACCCCTTGGAGGAACCAGTTACCTAGGAGACACATACATGCAGGCAATACATGCACACATATAAACAAAAATAATAAATAAAAAGTAAAAATAAATTTAAAATTTTTTTAGCTTCTTAGAAAGCAAACTCCAGCATTTGTGTACTTACTATTTTGTTACATCATGTTAACAAAGGTTGAATGAAAACCCATTTCCTTTATTAAGTGATGACCTATTTCACATGTTAACATTCTGAAGAACTTCAGTTTCTACTTTTTATTCATCATTGTGTACAGAGTTGTTGCTAAAATGCCTTCCCTGAAGAGATGTCAACAATCTTCCCCTCCTCCCACGGTCCCAATAACAAATGAGGTATGATTCCACCAAAGAACTCTGGGAAATTAATGAGTTAATTGGGCTTACTTACAGAGCAATGGGTAAAGGGTTACTTACAGGAATGTGGGTGCTCCCCACTAAAGCCTTCAATAAGTATGGATAATGGTTTTCCCCTAACCACATATAGATTCCCCCATTCTTTAGTCTTCCCTTGACTGTATACTCTAGCTGTTCCCTCAGGCCACATGCAGTTAGTATTGAATTACCCATCTCAGGTAGAAAGGTGTGGCTCAATACTCAGGTGATGGTTGTGCGAGTCTCCCTTCCCCTTTTTCTATGGGGGGGGGGTCAACAATCAGCAAGCCAAGCTGTGATAATCTTTCCAAAGTGGGCACAGTTGAACTCAAAAACATGGTGTCTGTCTGATGGAAGATGTCCCTGTAGAACAGTTTGAATGAAACATCTTTTAAAGAAATGTATTTCCTAAGTGAAGCTTTCTTTTTCATCTCATGCTTATGGAAAAAAATAGTGAACTATGTTACCAATAATGAAATTAACAGTAAAATAATATTTATAATTCTTAGTCTCTCATTAAATATTATGCTCTGGAAAACAGCATTTCTTATTTCCTCTCATTTAATATTTTAACAACCTATAAAGTTAAAATTGTGTCCTTTTTCTAGGTAAAAGACTTGAGACAAAATAATTTTTTAATTGCTCAAAAATAGTATAACTAAAATTTTGATGTTAAAATTCAAATAAGTTGATATGTACATCTTCACCTTAAAATCTGCATGATATTAAATCTTAATTCATTAATTTATTCATTAATCTACATTTACCTTTCTTAAGGATGTCATTAAAACCATTGTGTTATGCTTTCCTACTCTGCCTTATTTTTCTCATTGACTTAATGTCTCCTCCTCCTCCTCTTCCCTGACTCATTTATTTTTGGTATTTTTGAAGCAGTGTCTTTTTGTAACCCCAGATTACCTGTAACTCTATATGTGATATATACACTGGGCTGAACTCCATCTCACAGAGATCCACCTGCCTCTGCCTTCTGAGTGCTGGGACTCAAGGACTGTGTCACCATGCCTGGTTTTAATGTCTTCTTCTTCTTCAAGAGGCAAATATTTTAAAAATAATGCTACACACTACTATTAAGTTAGATAATAGATGAAAAACAGCACATACCATTTGGGAACTGTTTAATAAACATTCGGATTAATTTCATTTGAAAAACTGTCCTATTGATACTTGCCTGTCAATAGCAAGGATTACAGTTCCTCTGTCTTTCTACTACTGAAGTAGTTTCTATATATTAAGGACATAAATGCACTCTGTATATATTAATAACTTTGGTGAATCTGCATATGTCATCTAGTCAGCCTACTTCTCCCAAACAGTTAATAAGTGTTAGCTTCTAAGTGTTGAATCATCAAAGGTGTGTGCATCTGAAACTACTGTGACGACATATTCAGACATGTCTAAGAAACAAGCCTGATTCACATCAGTTTGAATGAGGCAAGAACACATGCAAAAGGGAAAATAACAACTGAGAGTAATTCAGTGCATAATTATAAGACTGATTTGAAAGAAACTCATGCACAGAAAGAAAAGTGATGGTTTGCAAGATTGTGGAAAGGGACACATTGGTCACAAGACACAAAAAACAGAGATATGCAGCAAAAATAAATCAATAGACAATATATAACATCGGGGTGCTGGTGATAAAATTGCAATGCATGTGGGAATAATATGAAATGAGGAGGTTTCCTGCATGTTTTTCTGATGTTTTGCCATAAAACATCAGACGGATACATGAAATGATGAACATGTCAATTTACTTCAAAATAGAGTCTCTTTCTCTGTATTCCACAACAACATCTTCTGTCCTTTGAATATGAAAAAAAAAATTTCTTTGTAATGATAAAAGCTACTCATGTATGGATGTTCAATAGCTTAATCTCAAAGATCTCAGCAGATAATACTTTACTAATACATTTAAATTGATATTTGTATTTTAAACAGGTGGTTTAAATTATTATTTTTAAAATTTTAATTATTTTTATTTTATGTGGATGTGTATATTGCCTGCATATATGTAAGGACACCTGCATTGTACAGTGCTCACGGAGGACTGAAGAATAAACTGAAACTGCAGTTATGGGTGATTGTTAGCCACCATATGGTGCTGGGATTAGAACCTATGTCTTCTGCAAGAAAAGCAAGTGCTCTCTAGCCCAAATAGGCAGATTTTAAAGTTTTATTAAAATAAAATTAATCTGTAAAGCAATGTACCATAATTAATATGCACAGTTTGATTCATTTGAAACTATTGTGATATTGATTTTGAATGTAAGGAATATACAGACCAGAGAGATTGAGTAACTTCACAAGAAATGCACAATAATCATGCTATTGATTAAATATCCTAACACAGCAGACAGGAGAACCTACATTAACACCATAACTACAATACATATATTTTAGACAAGACCAAAGTGTCATTATACAGACTCGTAAAATATTTTTCCACCACAGATTCGGACAACTTGTTTTTGTTCACTATCAATTCTCCATAAATTTCTGCTATGTTTGAGATAAGACAGGTGTATGTTTAAAATCAATGGTTTATTTATTTTGCTGAAATAATGCAAGACTGGAGTTCAGAAAAAATTCTTAGCTACCCATGTAGTAGAATAAATCAGAGGGGTTTCCTACTCTAACATTACCATGGATTACCACTGAGCCTTGACACCCAGAAGACTTCTGTGACTGCAAAGAGAAAAAAAGAGCAGAACATAGAAAACTAACAACAGCATTTTAAAAAATTACTTATTATTTTTATTTTATGTGTATGAATGCATTGTCTGCATGCATATAAAAGTACCCTTGTTGTTCCATTACCATGTAGGTCAGATCCCTTGAGACTGAAGTTATGGATGGTTGTTAGCCAGCATGTTGGTGCTGGGAACTGAACTTCGGTCATAGGAGGAACAGCCAGTGCTCTTAAGAGCTGAGCCATCTCTCCTGCCCCAACAGTGTTCTATATAAAGAGTAGTCACATAATTCAATCAATTCAGCAACAGTGCTCTGGTGGTGCTGACATGGCCCAGGCTAAACTGTTTCAGTGACAGTCACCAGGAGCATCAGTAGTGATGTGGGAACTTGCCATGACACTGTTGATGTGACATTGCACATGGAAAGAGAATCAATGCCAAAGAACACACACAAGACAAATTAGGTCTCATGGAAACTGTAATGAGCCAGACGTGCTAATGAACGCCTGTGTATCATCCAGCAGGATTCTCAGGAGTGCTCATGAAATTATTTTAGCAGGCAGAGTAAAAGCTTCTGAAATATGTTTAATTATTCTGATTATGATGCTGAATAATTATGACTACTTATAGCTTTGCAAAAATCACAAATTTTACAAGTTAAACAATATCTCTGCCCTAAAACAAACAAACAAAATCCATGGTCTGTTTAGTAAGGCAAATTCTCAAATATTTACTTCAAACATGGGTCTATAATTAAGGGATAGACCCGAGTGAGCTGTAAGAGAATCAATGAGTTATATGATTAATCCCTACTCTCAGAATCCAACTTGATTGACAACACCTTTACAAAAAGGTTTTTCTTTTTCTTGCTATGCTTTCTGGGGAGTGTTTATGAACTTGCTGCTCTTTTATTCTGTACATACAGAATACAATGTGCTGTAGGGAAAATAAACATTGAGGTTCTTTTATTCTGGCCCTTGTGCTTTATGAAGTATTGGCACTAAATTAGAAGTTGAGCACGATGTTCAGGGGGCACTTTCCCTATGAAATTCCAATAAAAGCAGGAAAATGTGAATAAGTATGTCAAACAGTGAAAGGACATGTTTTCCCTTGGATGAGAGTTAAAACAAGGCATCATAGCCAATGTCCTGTATTTGATTTCAACTGGGAACATATGCAAGGTCCTACATGTTCAGACTCTGCACACATCTGCTAAGAATCCAGACATCATGCCACATATTGTTCACAGAGTTCCCAATAAACGGTAGCTCATAGGTGAATTTGAAATACAGAAATAGAAATAATGAAAACTGTACTGGGAGAACATCATTTAATTGATTTCCATAAAATGCTTTTCACTTAAAAAAATCATAATGAGATGCTATTAGTAAAAGTTAATATATTTTAATTACTTAAATGGGACAGTTTTGCCCATAGCTAACAATAGAAACTTTAAAATCTTTTTATTTTGATAATTACTCATATTTCTCTAATATTTTATTAATTTGACATTCACATATATATCTTAATGTACTTAGAATAATATTTTGTATTTGTATCACATTTCTATTTGTTTTTTTATGTGTTTGGGCACATACATGCATACCATGATTGTGTCTGGAAGTGAAAGGGCAACTTGAGGGAGGACAGTCTCACTTTTACTATGAGTCTGATCTAACTCAGGTTTTCAGACATGGTGGAAAGTGCCTTTGTCTCCTGTGCCCTGACCCTTAGAAAAATTTTGAGATTGGCATTTTAATCTCCATAAAAAGGAAAGCATATACAGTACTTCTAAAAGTAAATTGCTATCAAGTATACCCCTCTACCCAGAAAACCAACTAAAATGGTATATCCCAAACATACAACATGTTTGAGCTTAGCAATCTAGCCAAAACTGTCTATAGCAAGAACTACCTTATTAGTGAGGGCAGCCTGTTTACACAGATCACCACAATCACCAGTTCATTTGAGATGATTTGGGGAAAACATACCATATTTAGTTGACGTGATTGTTATTTGATGGTTAGGAACTTACCTAGCCACATGAGATATTTTGACATTAACACTATGGTTTTATGGAGAGTACAAAATACTTATGGTCTGTGTTATATGGTGTTCAGTTATTTTTTTATATTTCAATTTTAATAACATTATTTTTCTTTAGAAACACCAGAACCTAGACTATTATAAAATTTCTTACCCACTATCATGTATCATGAAATTTTCTAAATAACTTTAAAAATAAACATCTGTCATTTGTAATAAACTGTGGCAGTTACTGACAATGGAGACACAGTAGATTATGATTGATTGGAGCAGTTGAAATTAAAGTGTTTCTTTGCTATGATGATGGTGACAATTAGAGATAACTTTAGATACAAACTCAACACATGGGCTTCAGGATCTCTGTTCATGCAAATAAACAAGTTTTCTTTTCTTTTCTTTTTTTTTTTTTTTTTTTAAGAAAATGCTTTGACGATACAAGAGCAAAATATCCACACACATTTTTATTCTATTCCAAAAATTCACTATGGGATAAAAGTCAATTTCACTCATATAATATAGACTTTGACTGTAGATTATGTTCATCTGTAGTTTTATTGTGTTAATCTATTCCCTTTTTACCAGTGATTATTAAATCAAGGAATTAGCTTATTGGAACTTTGTGGTGGGGGGGAAGATCCCCCATCTATAGACTGGAGGTATAATATTCAGAGATAAAAGACATACTCATCTACAACCCAAGATTACTAAGTTAAGACTTTCAAGGACAAAAGGCTTGACTGGATATTAATCAAGAACCAGTCTCTTTAGGCAGAGACACTTGAGCAGGTGGGACTCACAATGCCGTGCTTGTGAATTGCCTGGAAATAGTGTCACCCTTGCTGAGGATCCTGATGCTTCTGATTCCAATACCACACTTGCCTTCTCTCCATTGTACCCTCCTACTCATGCTACTTCATGGTCCTGTCAAAGGAATGAATTCAAAATTCATCTGATCGAGGTAAAATAAAAGCATTTTATTGACAAAATTATGAAGTGCTGTACCTAAATATGAGCAACTGATTGATTATGCCAGCCTTTGGTCTAAAATGGGTGATTCAGTAAAAAGAAGAATGCCGTGAGCAAGTAATCAGAGGAAAACTGTTTTCTGTGCTATTAAGTTGAAAACTACATACATGTATCTATGTGACATCAAATATTGTCATTATAGTTCAATGGTGATCATTAGTTCAGTTGCCTAACTAAAATATAACTGAATTACACTAAAATAGTTGGAACTAGATTATATAATTTTCATAAATTAGGTTAGATGGGTCATAGAAAATACATTTTTATTTGTGGCATAATCAGATAATAGGTACAACATTTTTATGGCCTAATTTCCACAGATGGCAGATTTGGGAATATGTTCTGTTAGTTGATCATTTAACACCTCAGTTTCCTTGCAGGATCAGTACAATAAAGAAAGTTCTATCACAGTGGTATTGCAGTGATGAATTGTTTTTGAAAATGTGACTTTTACTATTTAATATTCAGAAACAGTTGAATGAGGATATCACACAGCTGTTCTGCACTACAGAGAGAGTATTTTAAGACTGGCTAGCAGATCATGTAACTAATTAGTTTGAATTGTTAAAAAGCATCGTTAAGATGGGTCTAAAAATAATGGGCCCTGTTACATGTCTTTCCTAATCTATGGTATCATTTCCCAATTTTTCACTCATGGCTTTCTGTTTCAGCACCCAAATACCGCAGAAACAATTCAGGTTCTGTGATCACTTGATTCCTTTTACTCAGAATCCCTAGGCCTTGTGCTGGTATTTTGGTACTCCATTTCCTTAAAATGATTTTCACACTTCATATTTCCCAACACTTCTGTTAACAAACTATCTATGTCATCTGTATCTATCTATATCTCTGTCAGCAAAGTGTATACATAAAAGGGACAACTACAGGGAAAATACATGCCCTGAGGATGGGGGATATCACAGAACACATGAAAGCAGAATCAGAGGCTACTGAGGGAGAGGTAATAAACAAACTGGGAGTTGCAGGGGAGGCAAGGGGATACAAAAGGCATGTTTGAAGGTGTCATAATGAAACCTGTCACTCTGTGTCTTATTTTCCTGTTGATGTGATAAACAGTCTGACCAAAGCAGCTGAAGGTAGCAGGGCTTTATTCTGGGTCGCAATTCAGGGAAGTCAAGGCAGCAGGAGTCTGAAGCTGTGGAATAGATGACATCACAGTCAGAATCAGAGAGCAAGGGAGCATGTGTGCTTCTTCTTTGTTTCTTGAAAAGGAACAGAACAGTAATCCTAATAATTCAGCAACAAATGCTTTTAACAGCTGAGCCATGTTTCTATTCCGAAGTCTCATTTTAAAATGTTCAGAATATTTTCCTGAGGTGTAGAGATAGTGTGGGGTTCATTGTCCAACCATGGTATTTGGTATCTTAACCACTATGATGTGCCTTGAAGAAAACATAAAGAGATGAGTGTTTCTCCATGTTCTACTTAGGTTTCTACTGCTATGAGTGTTTTCACTCTGACCAGAATCAATTTGGAGAGGAAAGGATTTATTTGGCCTGCATGTCTGGATCACAGTTCATCATTGAGGAAAGTCAGGGTAGGAACTCAAGCAGAAACCTGGAGCCAGGAGCTGAAACAGAGACCATGAGGAGGAGTGCTGTTTTATCCTTTGGCCTGTGCTCATCCTGCTTTGTCATACAAGGCAAGACCACTTGCTCAGGGGTGGTACCACCCACAGTGAACTTGGCCCTCCTACATCACTCAGCAATCCAGAAAATTACTCACTGACAGGCCCCATGCTGATCCTATAGAGAAATTTCGCCAGTTGAGGCTCCCTCTTTCCAGGTGTGTAAAGTTGACAAGTGAAGCTATCCAGCTGTCACCCGAATTCCCTCTGTGTCTCCTGTGCTATCAAGCAAACCATATAACATATGTTTATGTGCATTTATTAACTTACAAAGGAATGAGTACCCAGCACCCAGCCCTGTGCTGTGGCTCAGAGCCAGCCATATCAGACCGTGCCACACCCACAGCCACCACTAATGTTCACTCATGCCTCAGGGGCCAGAAATCTCAACCCAGGTCCACAAGAGTCAGTCCAATCTGTCTGTCAGCTGCTGCATGGCTGGCTGAGCATTCTCCACACCACATGTGCTCACAGCTTCAGTCCATCCCAAGATGGTGCTCAGCAGTTCCTCAGTAGTCCAGGCTTTGTGTCAGGCCATGCCCCTTGGAGGAACTAGCCAATTGGGAGACGCCAGCACACCTATAGCTTGAAAATGCCTTATGTGAGACATAAAAATGCTGCCTCCTCCTTCCTTGGTCCCAACAACAAATGAAGATCAATTCTGCCAAACTTCAGTCTGGGAAACAAGTGAATTTATTGGGTTTACTTACAGAGCAAAGAGTGAGAATTTACTTACAGGAGTGTGTGTGCTCCCCTCCTAAGGCCACAGGGGAAAATTTCAACCAAGCATGCCGGTGACTTCCCCATACCTGTATGAAATGGGGACAGAGCCTCCCTGCTGCTTCCTCAGTTTATATACACTTAGCCCCTCCCCCATCATTAAACTAGGGCCATCTGGTTGGTCCAGAGGGATGGCTGACACTCCCTGCCCCTCCTTTCATACGGTCACCAATTTTTTAAAAAATTGTTTATTTAATAACCACATACTTAGAAGAAGCATTTCATTACAACATCATTGACATATTCAATAACAATATCCTGAGATAAGATTCATCTCTTTAAGTTAGCTGTAAATTTTTAGGTTTAAAGTTGAATTATTATGGTTATACAATATTGTACTCACTATAAACCCTATAAGACATAAAATTAAATTAGGTTTTAGCCTTTTAAAGAGATCTCCATTTCATTATAAAATACACAGTTTCATACAGAAAAATTTTTTAATTCAATTGACATTAAGATGTTTGCACATGTGTCTCTAATCTCTATATATCTGATTATTGCTAGTCACAGTTGGTTACTTTCTGAGCTTCTTGGCATCTGAGCATGGATATAAAGTCATCAGGTAGATTGCAATGGTAATGATTTTCACATCCATTAATTATTAAGGGGTGAATTTTTATGCTTTGAAGAATTATTATTTTTTAATCATTATTTTTTAAAATTTTAATAACTATATGATTAGAAGAAGCATTTCACTACAGCTTTAACATATTCAGTAACACACTCCAGAGCAAGAGTACATCTCTTTCAAAGGGGGTGCAAGTTTCTAGGTTCACAGTTAAATTAATAGTTATATAATTTTGAATGCAGTATAAGCCCTGTGAGACATTAAATCGAATGATTTTTTAACCTTTAAAAAAGATCTCCATTTCATTTTAGAATATACAATTCTTGCAGAAAGACTCATTGTTTTTGCTACTAACACTGAGATTTTGGTGCATGAGTCTCTAATCTGTATGTATCTGATTATTACTAGTCATAATCATTTGCACTTGGATCCTTGGCACCTGTGTACGTCTATACAGTCATGTGGTAGATTTCAATGGTAATATTTATAACCTCTACTAATTAGCATGACATAAATTTCCATGCTTCCTCCTCAAATATAATACATTTTAAAAATTTGATTGTCTGTGTGTGTGTGTCTATCACACAGAACATACCAAACTGTCTTATTCTACTATACACCCACTTCACAGATGGCATCCCCCCAGAGCCTCTCTCCCCCCACTAAAACCCTTATACTTTAATATCCCTGTTACTGTCAGCTGTGTTGTCAGAACCCTCAGCCATTCCCTACTACTTGCCCTTCTGGTGGATCTGGTCAGTCTATCTAGAGGTCTTTTTTTGGAGGGTCAGGTGCTCCTCATCTAGCAGCAATCAGGTGTCAATATTCCTTCAGATAAGATTGGGGTCAGCTGTTCATTTTCCCAGTTCTATGCTGGGTTACTGTCTGGGAGTCACTTTGGCCACACTGGCCAACAACTCAAAAGAAGGTATCTTCTATCTGGCATTGTTGCTTGTTATGTAGCCTTTAGCTATACATATGGACTCTTAAGAAATTATATTGGCCCCTTTAATCTTTGGTTATACTTTCCTTTTGGGTGTTTAAGGCCATACAGTTAGCCCAAATAAACCAAATTATTTTTATTCTTAAGGTCATTTGAGGATATGTTCCTCAGGGGTCACATGGGTTTGGGAGGAGCCCCTGGCTCCTTTCTTTTACCAGTTCTGCCTATGTGAAGATAAGTCAAAGGTCCTGCTCGACCATGCTTGGCTTCGCTTGGAAGCATGGAGGAAATGATTCCTCTGTGTTGACCCTCCTCTTTGGAGACTGGACACTGATTCAATTCCATCTGGCGGGGTCTTCTCGGCCTCCTTGATCAAGAGGACAGGGGACCTACCACAATTACAGGACATTTTGAGAGATGCTCATAGTCCCCTGGAACTAGTTGACCTGGGAGGGCTAGGAACAAAAACTGTCCTCTATGTCCCTCTGACCAAATTATTAGAGGCTTCAAAGTATGTCTGTTAAACATCCAAGAAGGTTAGTTCCACCAGTCTGGTACTTTTTATTACTGTGTGTCACGTAGATAAATCTTGGACAAAGATCAGTTGTTCTCAGATAAATCCTACCTAGACATATATTTCTTGAACTGCTATGTATAATTTGTTAATAGGTTGTAGGAATAATATGGTTTCCTCTGGTTTTCAAAACTAGCTAGGCATTATTTATCTACCGCATTGTCTCACCCCTCCATCATGGTTTTTACACTTAAGGTGCCCCCATTTCCCCCCTTTCTCGCCTAATAAAACCCTTCTCCTACAGTTCTACTTCTCTTGAGCTCCTTCTTTCCCTTTATCACCTAGGCTCCTTATATACCTTTCCCTCTCCCCTCCCTTAAACTAACCCAATTTTTATCCATATCTCCTTTATTAAGGAGAGCTTCTGACTGTTCGTCTCATTCAGTTTTTTTCTTTTCCTTTACCTCCCTGTTTCCTTTCCATTATCCTTGTTCCTGTATTTATGTCTGGAGACTTAAGCACTTATCAGGGTTTGATTCTCAGATCCACATATGAGGGAGAACATATGTTGATGTTTTTTCTGAGTCTGTGTTACTTCACTTAGTATAACAGATTCTAGTTCCATCCATTTACCTGCAAATTTCATGATTTCATCTTTCTTTACTGCTGAGTAAAACTCCATCGTATATATGAACCACATTGTCATTACTGCTGAGTAAATCTCCATCATATAAATGAACAACATTTTCATTATCCACTCGTCAATTGAGGGACACCTAGGTTGCTTCCATCTCTTAGCTATTGTGAAAAAAAGCAGCAACAAGCATGGATGTACAAGTGTCTCTGCAGTAGGATGAGTTCTTTGGGTATATGCCAAGGAGTGGTATAACTGGGTCAAATGGTAGGGTCATTTGTAGTTTTTAAAGAGTTTTCCACACTTTCCATAGGGGTCTAACCAGCTTGCAGCCCCACCAGCAGTGGATGAGTGTTCCCCTTTCCCCACATCCCCTCCAACATTTGGTATCATTTGTTTTCTTGATCTTAGCCAGTCTGACTGGGGTAAGGTGAAATGTTAAAGTGGTTTTAATTTGCATTTCCCTAATTATTAAAGATGATGAACACTTTTTGAGGTGTTTTCATAGCCATCTTTACTTCTTCTTTTGAGAACTGTCTGTTCAGTTCCTTAGCCCATCTTTTAATTGGGTTGCTTCTTGTCTTGATTCTATGTTTTTTGATTTCGATATATATTCTGGATATTAAACCTCTGTTGGATGTGTCACTGGTGAAGATTTTCTCCCATTCTGTGGGTTTTTTGTTCGCTTCCCTAGTTGCCTCCTTTGAAGTATAGAAGCTTTTTAGTTTAATGAGGTCCCATTTGTTAATTCTTGCACTTGTTTCTGGAGCAAATGATTTAGATTTTCCGGTTTAGAAAATCCTTTCCTACAGCTATATCTTGGAGGTTTTCCCCAATGTTTTCTTCTGACAGTTTCAGCATTTCAGGCTTTACATTGAGGTCTTTGATACATTTGGAATTGACTTTTCTGCAGGGTGAAAGATAGGGGTTTGGTTTAATTTTTCTACAGTTTGAGATCCAGTTTTAGTTTTAGTTTTAGTTTAAAGTCTATTTTATCAGATATTAGAATTAGACACTTTAAGATAGTGTCTGTCCTTGAAAGTGAGATGAGTTTCTTGGAGACAACAAAAAGATGGGATTTTTGTTTCTTAATCCATTCACCTATTCTCTGTCTTTTGAGTGGTTAGTTCAATTGGTTAATATATAAAGTTATTAAGGAAAGATGAGTATTGAATGCTGTCATTTTTATTTCTGTTTACATTCTTGATATAGCTGTACCTTTCCACAATTATACCTTCCTTAAATTTCTTTCTGCAACCCCTTGGCTATAGTCATTCCTTTCTTCAGCTCTTTGTATTGCTTTCAGAATTCTCTGAAGGGCTGGTTTTGTGGACATGAATTCCTTCAGCCTACTTATGTCATGGAAGGTTTTTCTTTCCTCTTCTACTATAATAGACTTTTTCGCTGGGTATAGTAATCTGTGTTGGCATCTGTGGTCATTTAAAACTGGGAATACTTTGGTCCAGGCTCTTCTGGCTTTCACAGTTTGCACTGAAAAGTCAGCTGTAATCCTAATGGGTTTTCCTTTTCATGTGACTTGTTTCTCTTTGGCAGTTTTCAGTATTGTCTCTTTTTTGGTATGTATAGTGTTTTTACTATGATGTGCCATGGAGAGTTTCTTTTCTGTTCCTGTCTGTTTGGTGTTCTATATGCTTCTTGTATTTGTATGGGCATGTCTTTCTTTAATTTTGGGAAATTTTCTTCCATGATTCTTTTGAAGATCTGGTCCATGTTATTATCTTGGTATTCTTTTCCTTCCTGTATGCCTATGATTCATAACTTTGGCCTTTTTATGTTGTCACACACTTCCTGCATATTCCATTCTTGTGATTTCTTAAATTTTTCATAATCTTTGCTTGAGTGGTCTAGTTCATCCACTTTACCCTCCAGTCTTGATACTTCCATTTCATTCATCCTGTTGGTGAGGCTTTCTCCTGTCATTCTAATTGGCTTACTGAGTATTTAACTTCATTCTTCATTTCAGCCTGAGTATTCTTCAATATTTCTAACTCTTTTCTGAATTCATTCAGATGTTTATCCCTATCTTCCTTCAGTTCTTTGATTTGTTTGTGTGTTCTTTAAATTCATTGAATTCTTTTATCATGTTTATAATTGTTCTTTTGAGTTCCATGTCCTGCATTATCTCTAGGGGGTTCTCATTGTACTCCTCTAGAGGACTATTTGTATTTGGTGGGATATGTTATTTTGTTTTTTTCATGTTATTATTTTTTCTCTGTGATTTTGACATGTGAATTTCTTTTGTAGTTTCTGATTCTTGTGTGAGATTAAGCCCTCCAGTTTAGGTCGGCTTCTTTTTGTGAACTTTATGTGCCTTTGTGATTTACTTTTTGGGCATTAAAAGCTGGTTCCTTTCTTTTGTTTTTATAGTGGAGTGGCCAGATTGCTTTTGTCTTCAGGAATTCCCACAGAGGCCCAAGTCAGATGAGGTTCAGATGCTTTCATGTTTTCTCCTAAGGTCTGGATCCCTCCAGGAAAGATTTTGGCCTCAGGAATTTGGGGGTTGGACTGGCCTGGGAGCCTGGCCCAGGAAAGATACTGGTGTAGGGCAGGTGGTGGCTGTGCCACCCGGAGGTGCAAAGAAGATGGGGGCGGGAAGCCCCAGTGTCCAGGAAAGAGGCTGGTGGGTCCTGCAGCCCCAGGAAAGCAGAAGGTGGGGAGAGTGGGGCCAGGCCCAGAGTGCTCCTCTGGACCTGAGAAGGAACTGAGTTGGTCTGGATGCAAAGGATGAGGAAACAACAGTTGCGCCCCAGGTTTCTGGGTCACCAAGACAAGGAATGGGACAGGACCCAGGTTAGGAGGAGATGCTGTAGGGGAAGATGGGAGGGTGAATGGGGCTGGGGGAGTCAAGGCGCAGAGGGTACAATTGACTTATCCCAGATAGAGAGGCCTGTGGTCGGAGAGAGGACTGTGGGTCATGCAGTCCCAGGGAAGCAGAGGGAGGTGAAGGTGGGGCCAGGCTCAGAGCGGTGCTCCTGAGGACCCAAGAAGCAACTGAGTTTGTCTGGATGCAAGGGATTAGGAAGCAGTGGAAGTTCCCCAGGTGTCTCATTTGCCAAGACAAGGAATGAGACAGGCCCCAGGCTAGGAGGAGAGACCAGTGAGGGAGATGAGAGGGTGAATGAGGCTGGGGGAGTCAAGGCACAGAGGGCACAATCGACTTACCCTGGAGAGAGAGGCCTCTAGGTCAGAGAGAGCACAGTTACCAATTTTAGCTGTGATGTTACTAGGGAAGAGAGTGCAAAACAAACTTGGGAAAATGGTATCTCCCATGGGCTGCCTGCCAGGGGACAGTTGTGCTGGATAGCTTTGGCGTCAACTTGACACACTTGGATTGAGGGAGCCTCAATTGGGGAATTTCCTCTACTGTACTGGCCTGTGGCCATGTCTGAGGGGCATCTTCTTGATGAGTGATGTGGGAAGGCCCAGCCCACTGTGGGTGTTGCCACCCCTGGTCAGGTGGGCCTGTGTTGTATAAGGAAGCAGGCTGAGCAGGAGCCAGGAGAGGAAGCCAGTAAGCAGCATTCCTCCATGGCCTGTGCTGCAGCTCATGCCTCCAGGTTCTTGCTCTGAGTTCCTACCTTGAGATCCCAGATGAACTGTGACCTAGGATATGTAAGCCAAATAAACTCTTTCCTCCCCAAGTTGGTAGTGGTCAGAGTGTTTTGTCACAGCAATAAAGAACAAACTAAGACAGAAATTGGTACCAGGAGTGGGGTATTGCTGTGACAAACATGACTTTGGTATTTTCGGGTGGACTGTGGAAGTGTTTGTAAATTTCGGTTGGAAAAGCTATTGCGTGCTCAGAGTTTGTTGCTGTGGAGCTTGGAACAGTTATGCTGAAAGATTTGTAGATGATGGAGGCCTGGCTTGTGAAACTTCAAAGGGAAGTGGAGACTATCAGGGCTGTTCCCGTGATATTTTGAATTGAGACTCTGTGGGTTCTGGTCAGCTGGGGCTGAAGAATCAGCTGTGATTAAGAAGAGAACAGAACCTGAAGTAAAACGTTTGCTTTACTGGGACAATTGATGCTGGTTAGCCGGAGCTGAAAAATCAGGTGTAAGTAACTAGGGACCAGCATCACTCTGGTGAAATCTTCTGGAAGTTATTTCCTCAAGATCAGCACACATAGGGAACCTAAACTTCCATCTTTAGCTGGAAGCAGGACTTGGTAATGTGTAAGAGTCTCCTGAATGGTTCTGGCATTGAAAGCATGAAGGGGTAACAGAGAGCAGCTGAGGCTTGGCACTCTGAGAGGCCAGGAAAAGCTATAGGTGAAAGTGCAGCTTCAGTTGCAGTTAAGACCCCAGGATTGAAGGGGTCATGGAGAGAATCTGAGATTTTGCACCCAGAGAGGCAAGAAGAGGTCATTGGTGAAGGTGTAGCCTCAGATTCAGTGGAAACCCCTGCTTTTTGGAAATGCCAGGACCATGGGATGACCACCAAGGACCATAGTAGGTATGGAATGGAGCTGGCCTGGGTCAGCGGGATGAGCTATTTGTGCTGTGGATGGCAGAGTCAGAGAAGTGGAGCTACCAGAACCCTATGGAGCCCAGAAGATCATGAGTGAATCCCAGATGTCCAGGCTTGATCTACTTTGCTGGACTATGGTTTTGCTTAGGGTGTGCTCATTTCTTCCCTTTGAAATAAGACAGTACTTGTTTTTGATTTTACAGAAGCCCACCCACAGTTAAGAGACTTTTGAAAGAGACTTTGGACTTTAAAGTGTTTGGGTTCTTTTAGGACTGCGGGATTTTTAAGGTTGTACTCTCTTAGGTTGTGATATTAACATATCTTGGGGACCAAAGTTGAAAAGTTTATGGTTTAATATTGATATTTCTGTGTCAAGTTGACAAGGGGTCAACTGTGCTGGATAGCTTTAGTGTCAACTTGACGTACATGGATTGAGGAAGCCTCAATTGGGGAATTTCCTCTATTGGACTGGCCTGTGGCCATGTCTGAGGGGCATCTTATTGATGAGTGATGTGGTAGGGCCCAGCCCATTGTGGGTGGTGCCACCCCTGGTCAGGTGGGCCTGTGTTGCATAATAAAGCAGGCTGAGCAGGGGCCAGGAGAGAAAGCCATTAAGCAGCATTCCTCCATGGCCTGTGCTGCAGCTCCTGCCTCCAGGTTCCTGCTCTGAGTTCCTACCTTGAGATCCCAGGTGAACTGTGACCTGGGATATGTAAGCTAAATAACCTGTTTCCTCCCCAAGTTGGTAGTGGTCAGAATGTTTTGTCACAGTAATAAAGAACAAACTAAGACAACAGTCCTGTGCAACAACACCCCATCATGGAAGGAATGTATATATAAGAAAGATCAGATGAAAGTTTGGTGGGAAATAAGCATATTTATATAATGTGCAAGTTTTATGTTTTCCAAGATCCATTATAATTTTGAAGGGAAAAACCCAAATTTGTCAGAGCTTGATTCTTATCCTTAATTTAATTTTACTGTATTTCATTATTTTTATGTGCATGCTTGGGTATATGTGTTGGGGGGAGGATGTATGTACATGTTCTTGTGGATGTGTGTGAACCTGCAGGTGCACATACACATTTGCATGTGGAGGCCAGACCTTGACATCAGGTGTCCTCCTCAATTATTCTCCACCATAGTACTGAGACAGGGTCTCTCATTGATTCTGGAACTCCCTGATTCAGGTACACTGACTAGCCAGTAAGCTCCAGGGATCCTTGTTTTGTTCTTCCTTTCCCCATGGCTAGGATCACAGAATGCAATGCACCACTGCACAATGCTTTTCCAAACGTGATAGGGATCTTAATCCAAGTCCTCATGTGTATGCAGCAATCACTTTGCCAACTAAGCCACTTACTTAGTTCTTAATCTTATTTTTTTATTTTTAATCACAATTTTAATTAAAAAAATTTTATTGAGCTTCACTACATTTCATACAACAGTTCTTAATCAAATTTAGAATCCCTCCCCATCCATGCACGCCCCGCCCCTCACCAGACCTCATATATTCAGCTAGACATGTTAAGTCCTATCCAGTCAGATATTTGTACTCAGGTGTCTTTTAGTACAAGTTCATCCACTGAGGCCCATTGTAAGGCCTATTGTGGAAGTGGGGGTGGAAAGATCATAAGAGCCAGGGTTGGTCCATGAAGATAGGGAAGCAGAGGTTTTCAGGCCATTGAAAGCTTGAACAGATGAACTTACAGAAACGTGGCACTGAGCACAGGATCTGTGCCAACTCATTCAGACAAGGGACCACAGTGGAGTGAGGGAAATTGGTGGTGGGTCAGTCCTAGTCTGGGAACTATTTGAGACTGATCACTGCTGGTTGAGCGAGAGTAGGCCTTAAACTTAATTTTAATGGTCTCTGCTATACTGTACACTTTATATCTTGAAGTATAACAAAAATTAAATTATGCTTATCTAAAGCACACAAAATATGTTATACTATTTATATACAAATTGTAAAATGATTTCAATAATCAAACTAAACATATCTATCAAATCACAGTTATACTTTTCTTGTGTGTAACAGCAATACTTAAAATTTATTCTCTTAACAAAGTTCAGGTGTGCTGTTAATGGTCATGTTGCCATATGTTTTATGTTTCAATTCCAGAGTTTCATATCTTTCATTTAAAAATTAATTATTCTAGGGAAAACTGACAATGGTCAGAGCTCCTATCTGAGCTTTTCTGTAAGGCGTCTTTCCTGATACGGTTCAACTGTGAGTGTAGAAGGGGGTGGGGGAAGAAAAAGACAACTCTGGAGTTAGAGGATATAGAAAAATAAAAGTACAATTGTTACAGATAAAAAAATGCTGACTTCAAAGACATAAAATTTCACAATGCAAACCAAAATTTAAATACTCAAAAATTGACGTTAAGAAAAAAAAAAAAAAAAAAAAAAAAAGCTCTCTCCTGACAGGGCACTCTGAATGCACCTAGAAAATTGTGCCAAAGAGTTTAGAAAACAAATGTCCAATAAAAGTTAAACACATCCAAGTACACTGTACACACACACACACACACACACACACACACACCAGCAAACTTCAGGTAACTATTTTGGATTGCAAATGACAATAAATTTAATGTTAACAATCTGATAAAATAACTATTTGGAAACTAAAAAAATAGTTTTTATTTTTTTCTTTCTTCCTGGTCATGATAAGAACCTTTTTATTCTCTGCTTCTGAATTCTTTAGGTTCTATATATAGTGATATCATACAGTGCTGGTTTTTAAAATCTGATTTGTTTTTCTTAATATAACATGAATTTCTTAATATAACATGTCCTGGTTCATGGCTCCTGTAACAGTTCTCCTTTGTTTTTCTGTTGCTGGTCAAGACACTTTGACAAAAGTAGACTGGGGAGGAAAGGGTTTATTTTAGCTTGTACTTCCAGGTCAAAATCCAATTGTTGAGGCATGTTAGGGCACAGGAACTGATGAAGAAACCATGAAGGAAAGAAGCGTACTGGCCTGCCTCTAGGCTCACTCATGGTCAGCTACCTTTGTTATACAGTACAGTCCCAGATGCCCAGGGATGACACCACTCACAGTGAGTTGGCCCTTCCCACTTCAGGTGACAATCAGGAAAATGTCCTACAGTTATGCCCACAGGCCAATCTGATGGAGGAAGTTCTTCAATTCATGTTGCCTCTTCCCAGGTGTGTCAATCTGACAACCAAGATTAGCCGTCAGAATTTTCTTCTTTTTATGACTCATGAATATCCCCTTATGTATGTACACATTTATGTAGACATGTGAATACATATATATCATGTCTAAAACACATATATTTGTCAGCAGAAATGTAGTTTCTGTATTTTGACTATGGGAATAAAGCTATAAAGAACACGTTACAACTATGTGTGAGCACACTGACTTCATTTCATTTATATGCACAGAAATGGGATTGCTATTTTACATATTACATAGAATTTTAATTATTTAGAAGTGACTATTTTCCATAATGGCTACACTAATCCATAATAACAAATGTATTTAAAGGATTTCCTTTTGAAAGCATCGCTGCCATCTCTTATATTTTGACTGTGGATAATATTGGTACTCACAGATAAGGTGGGACCCTCTCTCATGACTTAGCTTTACATTTCCATGGCAATTCATGACAATAAACACTATGTTTTCTTGTTGTTTTTTTTTTTTTTTAAATTAATGCTTTTTTCAATACCACAGTTTGAACAAGGATTTCAGATATGTTAGACTAAGGTGAAAACCAAGGCCTTGAACCCCCTTTCATATTGCTTACCACTTCTTTTTCTTCTAAGGCAGATGTCTATTTACCATTTTGCAATCTATGTATCTCTTATATATCATGTATGTATCTATGTATCTATCTATGATCTATCTATCTATCTATCTATCTATCTATCTATCTATCTAATCTATCTGTCTTTCTATCATCTGTCATCTATCATCTAATCTATCATCTATCTGTCATCTATTATTGATCTATCATCTATATCTATCTATCTATCTATCTATCATCTATCTATCATCATCTATCATCTAGCTATCATCTATCTATCTATCATCATCATTATCTATCTATCATCTATCTATGTCTATCATTTATCTCTCATCTATCATCTATCTCTCATCTATCTATAGTCATCTATCTATCTATCTATCTATCATCTATCTATATCTATCATCTCTATCTATCTATCATCTATCATTTTTTTGTATTGATTTCTATAAATTGCTTATATATTTTGAACATTAAGCACCAGATACAAAATTTAAAAAAAAAATCTATCTCCCAATGCTTTGATTGTTCTTTATTTTGTTTACTGTCCTATTTTTGCTCTTTTTGGTGACATAGAAATATAAATACTTTCCAAACACAGTGTTCAAGAATTTTCCCCTATGCTTATATCTAAGAGCTTTATGTTTTAAAATGTTACAGGTTTAATACTTTTCAAGTACCTCTTTGTTTATGCTATCTGATCTATAAACCTCCCTTTTTATCTCTTTGTCATTTATTTCTTAACATGGGGGTATAGCTTTCAGCACGTTTTTAAAAAGATTTTTTGCTCTCCACTGTGTATTATCAGTGTAATTTTCAAAGATTACTCACCTCTATATCTGTGGATCATATTTCTGTGCTCATATTGATTTCTATATATCATATTAATTGACATGTGCACATTGAAATATCTTATACATTAGGAATGAACACAGCTTGGTTTTGATGTATGAGCTTTTTAATGAACTGAATTTGGTTCACAGTAATTTTTGAGGTTTGAATCTGTGTTAATCTAAAATATTGATTTATATCTGGAGTGTCTTTATTTGCCTTTGGTATGATGGAAATTATTGACTCTTGGATGAATTTGATGTAGTCCCTTTTCTTCAATGTTATGTAAAAGTTTGAGCAAGACCAGTCTTATTTATTCTGTGGTGTGGATATGTGGTAAAATGCACCCATGGTGGCTAATATTGGTCGTCAAATTGACACACTTGGGAAAAATCTGCACTGAGTAACTGCCTCCATTACACTGGCTTATTGCATGTCTGAGAGACATTTTCTTTATTGCTAATTGGCAAGGAGGGCCCAGCTCACTGAGGGCATTGCCACTCTAAGCAGATGGGCCTGGGCTGTGCGAGAAAAGTAGCTGTGTGAGAAAAGTAGCTGAGCAAGTCAAAGGAATCAGGCCATGTTCCTTTGGGGGTTCTGCTAAAGCTCCTGCCTCCAGGTTCCTGCTTGAGTTTCTGCCATTTCTCTGTCAATGATGAACTGTAACTGGTAAGACAATTAAATTCTTTCCTCCCTAAGTGGTATTTAGGAAATGGGATCACGGCCTCCAGACCTGGAGTTACAGATCGTTTTTAGTCACCATGTGGGTGCTTATAACCGAACTATGTTCTCTGCAAGAGCAGCCAGTGCTTTAACCTGCTGAGCCATCCCTGTAGGCCTTGTTTTTTTTTTTTTTTTTAACTTTGTCTAATCTTACTTTATAATTATGATTTTTATTCCTTCTTTGAACTCTTTGCTGCTGAGATGTAGCTTAATTACTATATGACTGCTACGTTTCTAATTTTCTTTATATCACTAATTTCTACTTTCATTTCAGTTACTTATAACAGATTCTTGATCTTACTAAACCTAAAGATTTTTGTAATAATTCTGTTTTTGTCTCAATTATTAATCCATCTTGGAAAATGTGCTGTTTATTACGTTGTCTTAAGTTAGACATGCATTAATTTACTATTCTTTAGTACCTTGATGAATTATACTTTATCATTATATGATGCATTTTCACAACTCTTCTGACAGATTTTTACTAAAATCTTCTTTTTCTGATATAAATACAGCCACCATTTCACATGGGGTATAACTTTCCCATTGTTGCACTTTCAATTAATGTGTATCAGTAAAACAAGTTTTATAAGTCAGAATATTATGGGCTATTTATTTTTGTCAGTTTTGTGCAACAGTGACTTTTCCTGAGGTGATGCAACACACACACACACACACACACACACACACACACACATACACACACACCTTCTAACCCCAGAAGGGGAACGTGGAACAGACCAAAAACAATTGTGCCAAAATCCAACTTGATGAGTCAATGAGTTTTATTGGAATTACTAAAAAGAGTGTAGATGAGAGATTGCTTACAGAAGCAGGGATGACTCAAGCACAGCGGCATCACTGAAAAGCCCATCCCAGGTAGGGTAACATCTGGATACATGGGTCTGAGAATCTTCTCTTTGCACCTTTGCAAGTCAAAGTCTTCTCCCCCAGGAATTGTTTACTCCCTCTATAAAGCTGGGTGGGGCCTTTGAGAATCTTGCAAGTTTCAGCTCTTCCACAAAGAGAAATTTGAGAAATCTGAAAGCTCTGTATCACACCCCTAACTTCTGGAGGGAATGTTTCAATTGGTCGAAAACTGTAACAATTGGGCAGAACTATTTGTTGTCTTGAAGTTCCTGTAAAACTTTGCTTTTTAAAAATCCTATTTTGTCAACACTGATTTTTTTTTTAGTAGCAATATTCTTAGATAATTTTCTCTGTATCTACTGAGTAGCTATTAGAGGTGCTTCTTACTTTATGGGCAACAACATTTGTAATCAATATATAATGGCTATAACTGGCTTTTTTTTGTTTGTTTGTTTTTTGTCTTTTTGAGACAAGGTTTCCTTGTAGCTGCAGCTGGCCTGGATTCACTAATGAAGACCAGGCTGGCCTCAAACTCACAGAGATCCACCTGCCTCTGCCTCTGGAGTGCTCGGATTAAAGACCTGTGCTACCATACCTGGCTATGACTGGCTATTTTACAATGAGAAAACCTCAATTTCATAGAAACTATAACTTTTGCCTCTATATTTAAGAATTGGGGTCCTATTTTATGTCCTTTTACATTCTGTATCCATTAATATGTATTGTAGCTACAGTAATTTTGAACAATTTCATTTAAAATTTTATATTAGAATTAAATGTGATTTATTCTTTACTTTTATTTATTATTTTTATTTTATGTGTATGAGTGTTTTGCTTGCATGTATGCAAGTGCATCTATGTTTTGCAATGCCCATGGAGATCAGAAAAGGGCATCAAAATTCCCTGGAACTGGAGTTATGCACTGTTGTTAGCCACCATGTGGATACTGGAAATCCAGAAATAGCTAGGAATTTGATTGCCAGGTCATATTGTAAAGTGATGTTTAGTCTTGATAGAAACTAGTGTCTTGTGAGCATGCGCAGCAATATTTTATTTGAATTTCTGTGATTTTCATACAATGTGTTTTTTCAATGTGTATTTTTATTGAATTTGTGTGCATTTCATGCAAAACATCTTAATCATCTTTATAGCCCCTCCCCCATGTACAACCTACATAGATAGATACCTCCCACCAGATTTCATGCATTCTGTCATATATGTTAAGACTTACCGAGTCATGTTTCTGTACTCAGATATCCTTCAGTGCAAGTTCTTCCACATTCTTTTTTCAACTTATCTATTTTTAGAATTACTTCTAAACAACTTTCAGGGTGATAACCTCCTCAATCTCATTTATTTGTTTGTTTATTTATTTATTATTATTTATATTTATTTATTTTGTAATTTGTGTCTGAAAATCAGTATTGTTAGGTATAGTGTTCTTGGCTTGCAGGTGTTTTTGTCTTTTGTATTATTTTGGTTTTCACTTTAAATATATCCTCTCACTCCTCATCTTTAAGGTTTATTTAAAATGTCCCTTGATATATTGTTACATATCCATTTTTTTTCTATTTTCCCTGCCTTCCTCATCCAACTCCACTTCCCTATCAATCCAATTTCATGTTCTTTCTCACCTGATACACAATTTCCATTGTCCAAATACTCTTGGGTGTTTAACCTTCCCTGGAGGATGGTCTGCCTACCAGAGGTTGCACCCGAAAAGACAAAGAACTCCTCCTCTCCTAGCTGGTATCACCTAAGAATGTCTCCTCAGCTACGGGAGAGACTTCATTCCCAGTTCAGCCTTCCATGCTGGAATTTTGTATGACTTGAACTTGAGTAGTTTTTGTGCATGCTGTGAGAATTGGTGTGAGTTCATATATACAACTGCCCTGCTGTCTGTAAAACACTGTTTCTTAGATATTAAAAATTTACTGCTATTTGTACCTGTGAACTGTGTGTGTTGGAGTGTTCATGAGCACCACAGCTCATGTGTGGAAGCCAACAGACAACTCTGTGGCATCAGTTCTCTCATTTACACACTTATGTGGGTACTTGGAGTTGAACTCAGGTATCAGGCTTTCTCTGCAAGCATTTTTATTCTCTGAGCCACCTCCAGGGCTCCATCTCCCAATTCTTTCTTATCTTCTGAATATTTTCTCTCTCACAGTTTGCAGAAAGTTTATATATCTGAACTTCAACATCTTTATCATTCTGAGATGTTCAGTCAACTCCAAACTATTCAATTTATGGAAGATAGCCTTTTCTCTCTCTCTCTCTCTCTCTCTCTCTCTCTCTCTCTTTTTTTTTGGTCTTTTTGAGACACAGTCTTCCTGTAGCTCAGGCTAGCCTGGAACTATTTATGTAGACCAGGTTGGCCTTGATCTTATAGAGCTCTGCCTGTCGCTGCCTCCTGAGTGATGGGATTAAAGGCATATGCCACCGTACTTGGATCAGAAAATATTCTTCATACTGTTGTTAATAACTATCAAATAACTACACTCAAAAGACAATTTAAAGCATCCTGCTTTTCTTTGATGTCTAGCACCGACTCATTTCAGCACAACCTGGAGTTCTTCACTCATCTCTGACGGCTCCTCCTTTCTGCTGGCTTCTTTTCTGATAGTCAATCTTCTAATACTCTGCTATCTCAGGGAATTTTCCTGGGCCCTTTACTTATTCAAACATGCTTGTTTGCATATACTCTTTTTGTTTTTTCTTTTAGAGAGTTCTGGATGGACAAACACTAAGATGTCTATCCCTCCTATATAGTGTAGCTGTAAGACAGAAAGAATTAGAGAGTTTATGTTCTGAGATTTCGTTCTGCCCTCTCATCTCAATTCTGTGAACTTGAGCAACGTGGTGCTTTGAATGAAAATGCCCCCATAGGCTACAAGTGTTTGGTCATTTTGTCCCCAGATGACGGCGCTGTTTTGGGAGGTTTTAGAAGGTGTAGCTATCCTGGAGGAAGCATGTCACTGGGGGAGGGCTTAGACAGTTCTTAAGCCTTGCTGGATCTCCAGTTGCTCTCTTGCTTCCTGTGCCTGTGTGATGATGTGAGAGCTTAGCTTCTGTTGCTCCTGCTCCAGCCACCTCCAGCCACCATGCCTCCCTGCCATGACAGACTATAATTCCCCTGGAACCTTAAGCTCAAATAAACTCTTCCTTCTATAAATTGCTTGAGTCAGTGTTTCTGTCACAGCAGCAGAAAAGTGACTAATACAAACAAGTTGCATAAATGTTCTTTTTAATGATATTGTTCATCTGCAAATGAGATAATCAAAATAATATTTGATCCCAAAAAGGTTGTTGTAAAGATTCAATAATGTAATACACATTTGGAACTTTGAAAAGTAGGTGCTTAATAAATATTAGCTCTAATTACAGTGAAGAATGCACTCCTTTCCAACCCCCTCATGGTTTTGTCAGAGGAACATATATGCCTTAATTGGAAAATGAGTAATACCTAGAATTTTACATTTAATTTATGTGGTTATTTTAATAATTTATGCTTTAATTAATGAGAGTGGTGATCACATCTGTTCCCTAGTGTAATATTCCTCAGCACCTGAGAAATGCCATCCTTCTCTGAAGGAAATCATCAAATATCTTCTACACTGAACAAAGATTGTTCAAACTTGATAGGTATTTTTGGTATATGTTTTTTTATTTATTTTATTTTATGTATATGAGTATATTGTCTGCATGAATGTAAGTGTACCCCTTTTGTATAATGCCCATAGAGTTCAGAAGAGGGTGTCAGATCCCTTGTAACTAGAGCTACTGACTACTATTAGCCACCATGTGACTGCTGGGATTAGAACCTGAGTCCTCTCCTAGAGCAGGGAGTGCTCTTAATTACAAAGCCATCTCTCCAGTCCCCTTAGGTATATTTTAATGATTTTTTTGTGTATTTCTTACAAAATATCTTAATCATTTTTACGCCCCTCCCCCATCCACATACCCCAATATGCCTCCACCAAATTTCATGCATTCTGTCATATATGTTAAGGCCGATTGAGTCAAGTTGTTTACTGAGATGTCCAAGTGCAAATTCTTCTTGTTTCAGTGCTAAATGCTGCCATTATGGCCAACAATTCCTTTTTCTTCTTTTTTTTTAAACTCTCAAAAATGTACTTTCCTTGCCATGAAATATCAAAAGTTTACCAGTCAACCATGTAGATTTGGCCTGCAATTGCTGGAGTTGGGGTGGTTTCTAAGTAAAATAATATTGAAACTACAATGTTTCATTACTAATACATATTTATTGAACACAGCCAGATATTAACCTACTATGTTTGTTTACATCTCTTTTAAAGCATGTCCAGAAATTGGGGCTAGGGAGATTGTGATCTGGGTAAAATGCTTGCTATGTGTATATGAAGACCTGAGTTCAGAGGCCAAGAGCCAAGTAAAAGCCAACCATGGTGGCATGTGCCTGTAATGCCAGCACTGGCGGTGGGGGTGGGGGTGATGTTGCAAAGGCAGGTGGATTGCTGGAGCTCTCTGAACTGCCTCTCTTGCTGAAATCATGAGCTCGAAATTCAGTGAGAGAACTCATCTCAAAAATTAATGTGGAAATATCATTTGTCTAGACATATGAAATAGACAAGGGTTTCTCTAGGATCTTAAATTTCTTACCTTATGCTAAATATGGATCTTTATATTTACAGACAAGCATACAGTACAAAACTCATCAAAGAAACTTCTTTTTACAACAGATGGGGATACTGATGACGTCCACAATGGATCAGACACAGGGAATATAGGTCTGAGAGATGCCCAGTCCTAGGTGACACATCTACAGTTGAACCTCTACAACTAATGCTCATGAAACATAGCAGAACAAGGGGTAGAAAGAAAATTAATGTATCCCTCAATTCTCACCAGCAAAGCTTCCTTATACAACAGAGTGCAATGTAGACAAAGCCATAACTGGTCAAGTTTAAAAGAAAAAGAGATTGCAAAGTGTGTGTCCTTGGATAGTAATCCTACACTGAACCTCACCCACAGCTCAGGAACCATTGCAGAAGAGAAGATGGAAAGATTTAAAGAGCCATGTATGGTTCATGAACACAGGGAAGCAGAGCCTTTCATGCCACTGGAAGCTCGCACATGTGAATAAGTGGCAATGGTGGCATCGAGCACAAAACCCATGCCAAGTCTATTAAACAAGGACCCAGAGGGGAGGAGATAGTGGGGAGGAGAGTGGTGGACCAGCCCTAGACTGAGAACTTTTGGAGACAGATTGCTACAGGGTGAGGGAGAGTATGCCTTACATACAATGTCTAGATGGGCTGACTAGACCCCAGTGGAAAAATTTACAATGAAGGACATCTGGGTACTATCCCTTGCCTGGATAGGACTTAACATGTATGGTGGAATACATGAGGTTGGGTGGGGGGATGGGCATTATGGATGGAGGATGGGTTCTAAATTAAGGATTGTTACATGAAGTTACAGGAGTTTAATAACAGATTTAAAAAATAATGTGGAAAGGGGCTAAAGAAGACATCTGAGATGTCCCCACACATATACTCACACAAAAGAATGTGCATTCTTACATACATATACACACAAAAGATACATTCACCACACACATATACACAATAAGTGAAAAAAATTAGGCAATGAGCTCTAGTGTACAAGATTCAGTATAACTTTACAGCAAGTCATTACCCATTTTGTAGATACAACGTATCACCTCTTATTATAATTTAGCTTAAAACAAAAATCTTCTTCAGATATATTTTATGTAAAGTTGTCTTCATTTCCATTTTTGACTGCATAAATAAAAACCCTTTATGAGATAATGTGCTTATGAATAGAATTGCTAATAATGTCTTCAAAGTCTTCAATGACAGCACTATTGAATTCCATACTGTAGTTCAATAGGCACTTTGCAAAACATGGAACTATTTTTATAGATAATTTAAAAATTATGCCCCACTTATTTCATCATAAAATACTCTATATTCTGACCAATGCAAATTAGTGTCTCCATTTCAAAGAAGTTAAATTCAAGCTTTTCACCTAAAGTGCTATTCAATAAATACACCTTCTTAAAAATATCTATCATTTTAAGTTAAATAAGTTTATGCATACTGACAAATAGTGAAATTCATCAAAATTTTTCCTATGACCTAAAATTGATCTTTACAGATAGAAAGTAATCTAAAATAAAGGCTCAATTTTTTTTTTGA
>NW_008351640.1:1618777-1621277 GCF_000622305.1 Nannospalax galili | reverse complement strand
TAAATATTAAGTAAGTTATATATTTTAAATTTTAAAAAGTGTCTAATCCTCAAAAGTATATATTGACAAAGGAATCCTGCAAAGCATGCACTGATTTTTACTTTTGAAATTTCGCCAAGTCAGAAGACTTATGTATCTCATTTTAACAATTCATTTCTTAGCAAACATAATCCAAATAATAAATTAGAGAAATGCACAAACTTTTTAATACAGATATCATTAGAAAAATTTGAGAATTCTAAAAAGAAATAGCCCGCTAATAATACAGAAGTCAGTAAGCCACTTATAAATAAGTACACCTAAATGATGAAGTGGTCTGTACATTACTTTCAGTAGACGAGCAAAATAGTCTAGGCACTTAATTGAGGTTTTCAACAGTCATGATCTTGTTAACTCATCAGTAAGTGGATTTTTATATCTTGTATCTTGAAGATGAATTGTAATGTAATCGTGGATGCACTGACAACAAGAATAGAAGTGGATTTATGTATTCAGTTACTAGCTTATTAGAAGAGTATTTGAGGTTCAACTATGGACTTTCAATCACTAGGAAAATCACTATCTTAGAGGTTTCAAACTACTCAGCTTTTTTCACCCCTCTCTTAATGACACACACACACACACACACACACACACAAATGTGAGTAAATACTTAATAAATCTAATACAAAATTGCAGAATCACATTATGAAAAATTGTAACAATGGAAGCCAACTTAAAATTTTTCTTTTAAATCTTTGTGATTAAGCAGAAACGAACTATTACACATGGACAAAATAATGACCCTCTGCTCCAAAGAGAACAGGCTCCATGTCTACTGAATTTTTCACTCTAATAATTACTACCAATGATATTCTTGTCAATTGATCATCCTACTATGTATGCTAGAACTATTTTTATTTCCATTTTTCACTATAAATGCCATAAAATTCAACCAAAAATACAAAGTGAATTTTCTATGAAATTAAAGTTGTGATCACTCTAGGATATGTCATGTTACATCATCATTGGTTTAGGTTAGGAAATAAGTATTTAAAACAGGAAAAGAGAACTAATATTCAGTTTCATGGGAGTTTTAGAATTTTAAATATTTTATTTATTTTCTTTATCTGTATGAGTGCATTACCTGCATATATATAAGTGCATCTGTGTCATACAGTGCCCATGGAGACCAGAAGAGGGTGTCAGATCTCATGAAACTAGAGTTACAGACAGTTGTTAGCCACTATGTGTATGCTAGAACTCAAACCTGGGTTATATGCAAGAGCAGCCAGTGCTTTCGAACACAGCCATCTCTCCACCCCCAGAGTTTTTAAATTTAATATATTGTCATTATAAATATTTTATAATACTGACTGCTAATTATAAAGCATTTTTACAAGCTGATTAAAGTAATCCATTCTCTGTATTATTCTCATTTTTTAAAAAATGCGTGGGTCATGAATTTAGATAGGACACACTAAACTTTAGTTCATAGAAAATAATACTATTTGTGGACAGAGAGGTTAGTTAACAACAACGGAAGGTGTGGGTCTATTTTGTGAAGTTGTTTTAGGTCAACTATGTTGTTTTTTCATTATTTTTGTTAAAACCAATTTACCCATATTCATACATATCTAAAATATATTATATTCTGTGCCATATATACTATCTGAATCACTAATAATTATGTTTTAAAGCAGTTTTTAATCTAATCTTGTAGTTAAAAATCAGAGTTTGAAACTTTTGAAGTCACATGTTTAATACACAGTGAAAGACAGATTTTAATATAGTCTGATTTCACAGATTATCTTTTTATGTATAATGTCAACATTTTTTCTCAGAATACTTCATGGAAGAAACTTCAGTGATAATTTTGAAGTGTTTATGAAGCAATATGCAGATTCTATGCCTGCGGAATGAGAAATTCTACAGATATAGACCAGGCATCTGCCTTTATAAAATACTTTCTGAGTTTGTCTGAAATAGAATAAAATTCTCACGTGCCATGTAATACATCACATGCAGTCATTTGAATTAAAAACGAAAACTGATAAAGTAAATGTATCGAAGGTAAACACACACTAAAAATATACTCAACTTATTTTGAAACGAGTTAGTCAAGGGCAATGGGAGTAAAGAACTGATATCCTGCAGCACAGTGAATAGTAATGGGTTTTATTCTGTCCTTTCCATCCTCAAAAGGAAATGTGGATTGCTGTGTTGCTTCAAGCACTGTCTTGCCATTCAAAAAAGTGACCTAGCTTTCAGTCCTCGGTTCAGCTCCCCAGACTCTGACTTGCTGATCAGGGTGAAACTGTGAGTATGTGCTTCTCTGTCTTCACTCTTCAACTTCACCCAACCTCTCTTTCTTTCCAGTTTTGCTGTTCATTGGAAAAACCGTCTCTCCAAAATTGTTCTAGAATTTCCAAGCTTGTAGTTCTGGTCATTGCTTGACCCAGCAGGTTGGATAAGGATAACATCACATTGACAGACAAAAATGACCAGTCTTTAATCACTA
>NW_008351640.1:1616810-1618717 GCF_000622305.1 Nannospalax galili | reverse complement strand
TTTTTTTCCACCTCCAACCTTTATTTATTTTCTTTCTTAGTTACATTAAAAAGTAGTGGGTTTCTCAAGGAGGAAACTTCAGTTTCAGCTATGTTCTTGTCTCTCAGATATCTTGTTCATCACATCATTAAAACAGGGCTCAGAAACCATTGAACCTGGGGGTAGCAGATAACTGAGTTTGGAAAGTGTTTAACTGAATCATCTGAGTTCAAACCCCAGTGGTGGTACATGCTTGTAATCCCAGTGCTGGGAGGCAGACAGGATCCCAGGAACTTGCTGGTCAGCCAATATAGCCTAATTGGAGAGCTCAAGGCCTCCACACATACACACAAAGTGTGCACGCATGCACATGCACACACACACACACACACACACTCAGGTGCATGCAGGTGCATGTGTGCCTGCCCACATAGGAATACATGTACACATGCATATCCATACAGATGCATTAAATAATCCTCATTGGGCTAAAAAAAGCAATATATAGGTTTCAACTCAAATTTAGCACCAGGTATCTACCAATTCATTGTCATAGGACCACAGGAAAGTGACTCACTTCTCTTAGCTCACCATAGTTTCCATAATTCAGACTTGGATTGTATCCATTAGTTACTGCAGTATGTCTCCAGCTGGTTTTATCTTTTAGTTTTTGGTCAGTGTGAATGTGTACTTATGTGTGTGTGTACTTATGTGTGTGTGTACTTATGTGTGTGTGCAGGTGCAAGTGGAGGCCAGAGGTCAACCTCAGGTGTCATTCCTCAGGAGCTGTTCACGTTGCTTTTTGAGACTGTATTTCTAGGGCTTGCTAATTAGGCTAGTCTGGGCTGTCTGGCCAGTGAACCTCAGAGGTTGACTTCTGTCTTCATCCCCAGTGCTGGAATTGCATGTGTTGGTCATCACGCCTGACTTTGTATAGAAATGCTGGGGCTTGAACGCAAAGTCTTGGGCTTTTGTGACAAACACTTTACAGACTTCCAGCTGGTTTTCTTATGTTTAATTTTTAAAAAAAACTCTGCTGTATCCTCTGTATCTTCCTCAGAATTATTTTTTGCAGAGTCATGGACAACTGTACTGTTTTATTTTTTAATTAGAAGAAGCATTTCATTAAAACAGCATTAACCTATTCAATAACATTTTTCTGAGCTAGGATATATCTCTTTCAAAATTGGCTGTACATTTTTAGGTTTACAGATGAATTATTACGCTTGTACAATCTTTTACTCATTATAAACTCTATAAGACATAAAATTAAATGAGGTTTTAACATTTAAAAAAGATCTCCACTTCGTTGTTAAAATACACAGTTTCATACAGAAAAATTCATTTTAAGGCAATTGACATTGAGACGTTTTCACATGCATTTCTAATCTCTCTATATATGACTATTACTGGTCATAGTCGCTTACTTTCTGAGTTCCTTGGCATCTGAGCATGAATATAAACTCGTCAGATAGACAGCCTTCCTCTCCCACTAGAGCCTCCATACTCTGCCATCCCTGCCACTGTCCACTGTGCTGTCAGCACCCCCATCTATTCCCCCGTATCTGCCCTTCTGGTAAATCTAGTCAGCCAGAGGTCCCTGTTCCAGGAGGATAAGCTGTTCCTCATCTACGGCAATCCATTGTCAGTATTCCTTTGGATAGAATTGGGGTCTGCTGTTCATTTTTCCTGTAGTATGTTGGGTTACTATCTGGAAGAGCCTTTATCCATCCTGGTCAACAACTCAACTGAAGGTATCACCTGCCTGACTTTGCTGTTTGTCAAGTAACTTTAGCTATATATATGTATGCTCTTATTGAAATTACATTGGCCCCTTTAATCTTTGGTTATACTTCCATTTTGGGTGTTTAAGGACATACAATTGGACCAGATAAACACATTTGTTTTTACTCTTGAGGTTGTTAGAG
>NW_008351640.1:1596494-1615593 GCF_000622305.1 Nannospalax galili | reverse complement strand
GGATGAGTGTTCCCCTTTCCCCACATCCCCTCCAACATTTGGTATCATTTGTTTTCTTGATCTTAGCCAGTCTGACTGGGGTAAGGTGAAATCTTAAAGTGGTTTTAATTTGCATTTCCCTGATTATTAGTGATGTTGAACATCTTTTAAGATGTTTCATAGCCATCTTTACTTCTTCTTTTGAAAACTTTCTGTCCAGCTCCTTAGCCCATCTTTCAATTGGGTTGCTTCTTGTCTTCGTTCTCTGTTTTTTAAGTTCATTATATATTCTGGTAATTAAACCTCTATCAGATGTGTCACTGGTGAAGATTTTCTCCCATTATATATTTTTATCTGGCCTGTAGTTTGAAAACAGAACAGGGACATGTCATGCCATACATCAATATATAATAATAATAAAGTGGGACTGGAGGCATGGCTCAGCAGATTTGAGCACAGCCTGCTCTTGCAGAGGCTAAGGTTTCAGTTCCCAGCATCTACATTCCAGTTCACAACCATCTGTAACTCCAGTTCAGGGGCTACCATGCCCTCCTCTGTCCTCTAAAGGCATTGGATGTGGTGCGCTTACATACAGGCAGACAAAATATTAATGCACATAAAATAATTAATTAAAAATATGTTCATTTGTGTTTCTGGCGACTGAAAAATGTTTCAAATACAAATCATGGACAGCATATTATCTAGTCTACAGAAATCCTTCCATATCTATTTTTCAATAATTTACTTGAGCGGAAGAAAAAATAACCCAGTTAAACACAATGGCTTGAGGTATGTAATTGTCTATGGTTGTAGAATATGAATGAACGTTCAGGTGAACATTTAGCAATGGGATGGGGAAGCTGCTAAAACCACTTGAATTGTGGAGTAGTGAGAAGTTATCAATTTTAGCAAGAACATCTGATCACACAGTTAATTATTCCATCATGACTGTCTGGAAGATTTGCCACTTTTCTTATGCCAAGATTTGATATTTAGAGAAAGAAAAATAATCTTCTAAACAGTACCTCATAATGAAAATGCATTAGAAACAATTCAGGGACATTTAAAGAGCACAGAACTTGTATTTATTTTGAAATTTCTTTTAAAAATGGATGACAGATATAAGCAATCAAAACAAAACCAAACATAAGAACTTTTAAACAATTTTTCAGGGACATAACATTTGAGTCTGTACCTTGACAATTTTTGTTTGGTGCTTCATCTTAGGAAATTATATGGGCATTAAAACATCGTCAAATTTAAAATTTCAAAACTTTGCCAGTCACAGACATTCCTTATTTATTTTACTTTGAATAATTCTCTATTAACTTGTAAATCAAAAGGATGGACTGATGACACCAGTGGATGAATTTACACTGAAGGATATCTGGGTACAAATGCTTGAGTGGCTAGGACTTAACATGTGTGGTGGAATATATGAGGTCCAGTGGGAGTGCTGGAGGAGCATGAATGGAGGAATTCTAAATTTGATTAAGAACTTTTGTATGAAATTACAAAAGCTCAATAATTTTTTTAAAAAATAAAGGAAATCATTATAGTGACTTATTTTATTTCATTTGAATTCTAATGCACATTTTTTTTTTCTCTCTAGTGGCAGCGCAAATAAAAAGAAGCCCTAGAAGTAGCACTTTTGTTTGCTCGGCAACCTTCCCTTCTTGCTGTTGAGTGTGTCTACATTACTGCTTTGATCCTACCTGACATTCTTCTCTGTGGTCAGAGCCTGGATTCTTCAGTCTTTCCTTCCAACGTGGATGGAAGACTAATGGACTTGCCAGACTGCTGAGGCATCTGGCTTGAGGACTTCACAGCCACAGGAATTTTTGCATCTCCAGTGTGCAGACAGCCATTGCTGGACTACCTAGCCCTAATTCATTCATTCTATATTTCTGTTCCAATAGAGGACCTTGACGCAACCATCAAGGAATTTTTAGAAACTTGTAAAACTGTTCTCAATTATTTATGATATGTTGTCCAGTATGTCATATATAGAAGCTTACAGTTGTGATTCTAACTCAGGTTCATATAGTCTTAAGAAACAAGTGTCATTCTTCTTATTATTGTTAATTTGTTTGCCTGCTTGTTTTGCTTAACAATGAAATTCATGTCTGGTTACTGAAACATGTTTAGACAAATATAAACTTAGTAATATATACCTCTGCAAACAAACATAAAACATATACATGTTACACCATTACGGAAATCCTATCATTATTATGCCACTGTTGTTAATCAGCAAATTTTCCCATAAATGTATACATGGCCTCCTCTCCTGATGTTAGATAAGTATATCTTAAGATGAGTATTTAACTCACCTTGTGCAAAAAGATCAGGATTCAAATGTCAGGCATAATTGCAGTTCTCATTGTGTAGAATTATTGACCACTACCAATTTAAAGCAACAAAGAATAGATTCGTATGTACTTTATTTGCCTTCATTTATCAACATAAATTCAATTTCATATGACAATGATTTGAATGTTGTAATTACCCTAATTAAGACATATACACACAAAAAAATCAGCAAAGTGCTTTGGCAAAATATATATAATCTTACCAAATATCTTATGTACAGTTTGGGAAAAGATTGGCAATATTTATTAACATCTAAATAGATTTTTTGTCAATGTAAAATTAACATCCTATGCAATATGAAAGAATTCTTTCTAATTAGAGATTTTCATATTACATTTCTTAGGGAATTTATTTTTGTAAACTTGAAGTTGTAAATTTTGCTCTCTGTAACAGCTAAAGACTTGAGAATCATATTCTGAGATGCAATCAAGAAGTACATATATATTATATAATAAAATATATTTATAATGTATTTATTATGGGTAATAGTATTCAGTCATAAAAAGAATGAAATTCTGCCACATAGAGCAATGGATAGCAATTGATCTCATTCTGCTAAATGCACTAAAGCAGGCAATAGAAAGTCATGTGTTACTTGATCACACTGATATTTGTAATCCAAGAAAGCTGACCTCACAGAGGTTTAGAGTAGAATGGTTGTTACTGGAGACTGGAACATAGGAGGGAACGAGGAGCAATCCAGAAAGATTGAACAATTGACATTAAGTTAGATAGGCACAAGTTCTGGTATGCTGTTGCAATTGCGGAACTACAGAAAATAATGACATACATTAAAAACTTTTTTTTCTAATTGTTTTGTTGTTTTAGTGTCAATTGCCTTCCAATATCAGCCTTCTCTTAAATTACAGTTTCAGCCTTCTCTTAAATACAAGTCTGCATCACTATTTCAATTGCATCTGGTCCAATTTTTTTTTTTAATTTTCATCTCTACAGGTGTATGTTTGTATACTGTGTGTGTGTGTGTGTGTGTGTGTGCGTGTGTGTGTGTGTGTGTGTGTCTGTGTCTGTGTCTGTGTTTCTGTATGGACGTTCACATATGTATGGGCACATGTGTGTGGAGGTCTGAGGTTGATGTTCAGAATCTTCCTTTATAGCTATTATAGCTTAATTCATTAAGGCAAGTTCTTTCAATCAGACCCAGAGCTCACCAGTATGGCTAGTCTTGCTAGCCAGTTTACTAGGAGAATACCCTGCCTCTGCCTTCTGAGGCTTGATTTACAGGTCATCTAACCAAGCCTACATAGCACTGACCTTCTGGAGATCCAAACTCAGAAATATGTTCCTTGAGCGTGTATGCCAAGCACATTAACTGCTGAGTGATCATTATCACCCATATGTGGTTCAGTGTTTGACACTTGAAAATCAAGTTTACTGTGTGCTAGATAAAAAGTTAAATAACGATCTCCACTAGTTTGTCTTTACCATTCACATTGATTATCCCTGGAGCTTGATATTAGTTTTCTCTTTTGATTTTCTAACTATTTGTGCATGAATTCAAGTTTGTTATTCAACCAGTAAATTACGAATGGATTTCTGAATGTGAGCGTCTCAGGTTAAACCTTAGGAGTAAGAGAAAAGCAAGAGCACAGCAATGCAGTGTGAGCAGGTCATGGTGAAGTAGGAAAGGTTCATTAGACTATTAGCACTTATAAAAGAATTTTTCAGAGCTCTTTCCAAGCATCTTGCACAGGATGAAAGGATATCAGTAGTGACAATGAAGATATTGGTATTACCCAAGAAAAGCATTAAGGATCTCTATATGAACCTAGAGCACAAAATGTGTACGCAAAAACATACTGTTTATATTCATTACTTCCCTGTTGATGTGATGGAATTATGTGACAAATCAACTTAAGGAAGAAAAATAGTTTATTTTGGCTTACAGTTTCAGAGGAGCAGAGGCCACAGTGGTGGGAAGGCATGGCAACAGGATCAAGAAGCTGGATTCTTACATCTCATCTTCACACAGGAAGCAGAGAGAGAGGGAGCAGGAAGTTGGCCAAGACGGTAAATGCTCAAAGCTTGCCCCCAGTGACATTCTTTCTTCATAAGTGCCGTACTTCCTCAAACAGCACCACCAGCTGTAGAGCAGGGTTCAAATACATAAGTCCATGGAATGTTCCTCATTCAAATCACCACACTGTATACAGATGAAATAGCCAATATTTTTCATTACCTATTCTATTATTTCTGAGAGTTAACAGAACCTCCTGTGTGTTATAAATAAAGATCGAGGTCACAGAAGACAGGTAAGTGAACACTAATGTGTTAATATGATCACACTGAGATCAAATTGGTTAATTTTTACTTACGAAAAAGTTTAAAGTTACATTGATTTAAAAAATAGAGAAAACAATTACATTTAAAGGGATAATACGTCTTGGATAAAACACAGTAATGGCATATGATTGACAAAAGAACTCAGATTTGTTGCTATTCTTATAATAAAAATTGATTGCACCCATATAATCTCATGCATCAGCCTGTTTCATGGGTGAGCAGGGCTCTGTTGAGAAGTCCTGTTTGCAGCCTCTTAGAGCCTTCATTATTATATTGGCTTGAAATTCATCATCATTTACCTTTTCATTTCTAAATTAGCATTTTTAGTAGAAATTTGGTGAAATTCCATTTTCCATATTTGAGTTACTGAAGCAATAAAATTAGATATTTTTCACCTGTATGTGTTTCAGGAAGAATTTGGCATATATATCTGGTGGAGGTCATGACAAAGCTTTGAAGGCAATGGAGTTCCAAACGGAGTAGGATTTTTTACATTTATAATACAAACATTCCAGCATAAACTTTTAATTGCATATTCTAAAGTAAATAAATATATGCAAATTTTCAAATGCACATTCATTCTACTTGATGATACATTATGTATAGAGTACCATTCTTTGGCCTTGTTTACATTGTTCTGTTCATAGCTCCTTACTTTAAATTTTTTATCAAGGGTGGGAGAGATGATTCAGTAGATTAAACAACTAGCTACTCTTGCAGGTCCTGGTTCTGTTCCCAGTGCCCTCATGGCAGCTGACTGTGTGTAACTCCAGTTCCAGAGGATATGACACCCTCTTCTGGCCTCCTGCAGGCATTATGTGCACATTGTGTACTTAACATGCATGCAAAACACTCATACACATAAAATAAAAATAAGTAAATTAAAAATTAATTGTTTTACATCTGCTTATTCATGTGTGTGTGCATTCATGGATGTGCCACATGCAAGTGGAAGCCAGAGGACAGTTTGTAGGAGTCGGTTCTCTCTATCAGCGTGTTGGTCTTTGGAACAAGCTCAAATCGTTAATCTTGGCAACAGGTGCCTTTATCTGCTGAGTCATCTCACTGATTTTTAGCTTTTTCTTGTCAGATACTAACATCACTTTTATTAAGGTATGTAGAATTCAGTAAGAAATTGATTTCAGTTTGTTTTCCATTGTAATTCAAAAGAATGTGTTTCAGTCCCTTACTTATCAGTCCCTTATTTATCTAAAGATGATATTATGTGACATTTGGCGTTACAGATATAAATGTGTAATTTTCATAAGTTTACCATATAATTTTGTGCATTATAACAAAAATTCCTGACTATTCAAACATAGAATAATCTATTTGTATTTTTATTAGGGCATACATTAAAGTGAAAAATAATAAAGTAAATGCCTGGAGATAAAAATATTTCTTTTCAGGAAAATTTCTTTTCAGCAGATGGCTCATAAAATTAGTGAAATAAGGCAAAAATAGGAACATGACCATTCCCTGAAATGTGATTTTCTCTCACTTGTGTTTTTTCCTCAAATCACAGTTCAAACAGTGAGATGAGCGTTCATTTTATAAACCGTCTTATAAGCTAGGCATCATAACAGACCTATTATTCCATCTTTCTTTCTTTTAGAAATTATTCTCTTTATTGTCACAGGAATGACACTGAACTCAAAAACCATGAAATTTTCTCTTTTCAATTGTTTTGGGGACATTTGTAATTAAGAGTATATGTTTTACCAAAAATGAAAGTTTAAGAAACATTTATAATTTCTGTTAGGTCATACATGGAGAATATTGAGGTCATAGAGGTGATAAATTGTGAATATAGGGAGTAGCTGGTGACTCTTTTCCATCTTTGGTGATGTGACCATAGTTTTTCATTTTTGAATTAACACATTCTTGCTCATAAAATGCCATTCTCCTCATTTCATTCTGTAAACATTGCTTTTTTTCATAATTACTCATTAAACAATGAAACAATTGTCTAGTGCTCTTTGTCAACGAAGTATTACTTTGGGTTTCAGTGTACATACTGAGAAGCCAAAGTTCTGAAATGTTTTTTTTTTTTTTTGCCTTGATTTTTCACCTTTTGCTGTATCGTGTTCGAGAAGAACACAGGTTGCTATGCCGCAGTGAATAAAGAGCAATACCACCCTCAAACCAACACTTTCATTTCCTTAACATGTGCAAAAGAGCGTTTGTGTATGTGTGTGTGTGTGGAGAGAGAGAGAGAGAGAGAGAGAGAGAGAGAGAAACAGAGAAACACAGAGAAACAGAGACCTCAATCACAAACATTTAATTAGTGGCAGCTAAAAATAGGTAGATCTGGTAGATTTTTCTGTAAGGAGTGATATATTCAGTATTAGCTTTTCACCTGCCATTACATGTTGATTACCCTAGTGATGTTGCATTTATCTTTACAGATCCAAATGAGGGTGAACTACAGTTATGGTTGTTATAAATTTTCAATTTTATTTGGACTGAGCAAGAAATGCAAAGACCAGGGTGATGGATTGGTCGTGATGTGCCCTCACAAGTTATGACAAGCTAAGATACACAGAAATACAAAACAAGAATTGCCATCAGCGTTTTGGAGAAGAGAAATCTCAGGTAAAGGTATTAGCAGGGTAGCTACTCCTGAGAGTGGTGCAAAAGATCTGATTCCATGCTTCTCTCAATGTCAGCTTTTCGTATTTTTATAAATTTTGTTACTCTCCCTTCCTATGACTGCATTAATTAAGATCACATTCTCTATGTGCATGACATAGTCCATATTTATCCACCTTATGATAGTCCCATTGGATTGGGGATCCACTCTACTATATATATATATATGTAACAATGCTATTATCAAATACGTTCTTATTTTGAGGTATTGGGGGCTAAAATAGCAACATGAATTTTTAGACAACACAATTCAATCCTTGAAACGCAGCATTCTACCCTATTTTATTTCTTATATTTTTGAAGTTCTGTGGTGGAAGAACTTTATTGAGATAAAACAGCAGAAAATATTCTAAGTAGAACAACAAACATTCATGCGAAGTGACAATTATAGTTCTTTATAAAGGTAAAGAAAGTTTGAATACTCAAGTATAAATGGCTTTAGACCAGGTTGATGTTAATTCTTATTCTGTTACTCTGGGACAATTAGTTTTTCTATCACTTCTATAAAACTAATCCCATTTTAAGGAAGTTCTACATGATCTTCTATAACAGTGAAAGATTTGGGGCAGTGGCATAGCTCCATGGGTAGCAGTGCCTGCTGACAAGCCTGAGCATCTGAGTTCAATCCCTGAGACTCACAATGCAAGAAGAGATCTGAATCCAGGAAGATATGGGTTGACCTTCACCTTCAGGCTGTGTAGTCACATGCTTGTGCCCACATGTGCAGATACTCATAGATAAATAAATAATATAATGAAGATTAGGAGGAAAACCATTAAAAATCTTTGATTTCCAAAAAGACAGACCAATTTGATTTCATCTAAGTTGTAGAGAGTAGTCTGTGAATAATAGTTCCATAGTTTGGTCTCTTTATGGTTCAGCTTATTCACTAATTTATATGGGTAGCCACCATGCCAGGTTTTGCCTCCTTGGAATGCCATTTGATTAATACAATTAATGATGGCAATTAACCTGCCTGAGAAAAGAATATTTTAGAAACAGGAGGCAGTAATAGCAACTTTACAATATTTAAACTTGACAATGCTATCAGGGCCAATAACTTGTAGCTAGACAGGTCACAGGCCATTGGGGTGAAATAATATGAACCAATTTCTGATGATTTATTGTTATGTCCACAGATTAGCACATCTCTCAACTTTCACTTGAGAAGCTTTTTCTTGCAGAAATAGAAATTAACACAGAGACCAGCAACTGGTCAAGGTCTAGAGAAAAGAAGACTGCTCAGCATTAATTGGGACACCTATATTACACCCTCTCCTCCCAAAGCATTTGCAGAACACAGATTGGACTCAGTAGACTTTACAAAAGACAAACAGTAATAGAACATATAGTGTTGGATGGGGTAGAGATCCAGGAGATGGTATGATCAAAATATACTCTTATGAAATTCTCAGAGTCAATAAAATGTTTTTAAATGATATTTTTAAAAAGCAGATCCAGAACAGGAGAAAAATAAATAGAAACAATAGAAAGTTATCAGACCTGGACATATTTTCCCCATTAACCATTGGATGGTTCAGGTACTATGATTACCTAGTGATTTTTTTAAAAACATTTTAATTTATTATTTTTATTTTATGTGTATGAGTATATTGCCTGCATGTATGAGAGAGCATCCATGTTGTGTAATGTCACAGAGGTCAGAAGAAGGCTTCAGATTCCCCTGGAACTGGAGTTAAGGATGGTTCATAGCTGCCATGTGGGTGCTGGTAATTGACCCAGGGACATCTACAAGAGCAGTCAGTGCTTGTAACTGCTGAGCCATTGCTCCAGCCTCACCTGGTGATCTTTTATAAAGTGTTGCTTACTCAGTGTTTCATTCAGCTCCACCGTGCTCACAAACCTGAGTCAATGTTATAATTGCTTTCATGAAATAACATCAGAATACTACATTTTAAATTCTACTTGCCTTGAAGTCTTTCTGTACTTATGTAGGAGTGAAAATAAGAACTATTTTCTTTGCTGTAATTTCCATGTCTACGCATTCTGCATTTATTTCTGCAGGTAATTAACACCATAGAATGTTGCTAAATTGGCACATTATGCCTCCCTTACTACTCAAGGAAATAATTGAAATTCAGGATAGGTGCTCCATTACCAAGACCATTGATAAAGTTAATTAATATAAAGCATGTTAATCCAGAGCTGGAGTATGAACAAAGAGCTCTGTTGATTTTCATTTCATTATTCCTCTGTGTGTGACAGCATGTGCATGTGTGCCTGTGTACCTATGTGTACCTGTGACTGCCTGTGTGAGTGCACCTGTGTGTGTGTGTGTGTGTGTGTGTGTGTTTAATCCTGTGTGTACCATTCTGTGTATGTGTGTGTGTGCATGTAGTTTTGCCTATGTGTATGCCTGTTTGACTTTGTGTGTATCCCCTCAGTGCCTGGATTCTCGTTTAGTGAAATCCTTTTACTGTGTAATGCCACTTTATTGTTGGGTTGATTTTATTTGCATGAAATATTAAATGAAATGGTTATATCATACCAAGACTTGTTAGGGAATGAGGTCCTTGCTTTTATTACCATTTACTCTTTTTACCAGTATGTGGACTTTAAAAAATATTTTCTGGATTTCACTCTCAGTATTATCATGCAATAATTCTAAAAGTTTTTCTCTTTTACAAGATTTAAAACTCAAGTTTTGTTGGTGTGCTTGAAAACACTGAAATGAGTAACAAACATACACCAGCCACCACATGGTAGCTTCTCATTCATGTGTCTTCTGTTTTTAATATATTCAGGTGTCAAGGCTATACTGTACTCCATCGGCACACTTTTCTTCTAGAGCCTTCTTGTCCTAACTTGTCTTGGTGTGATAAGACCATTTCATTTTAATATTTCATGCACAAAATCAACATAACAATAAAGTGGCCTCATTTGCTATTAAAAATCGACATTAAAGCCAGGCATGTTAGTGTATGTCCTTAATCCAAGCAATTGGGAGGCAGAGGCAGGCTGATCTCTGTGAGATCCAGGCCAGCCCGGTCTACATAGTAAGTTCCAGGCCAGCTGGGGCTACAGGGGAGACACTGCCTTGAAAACAAATGGCATTAAATAAAATATTCTTCATTTATCTTGAGGACTTTTCTAAGCAGTCCTGTGCTATTTTCTACAGTGAGTGAATGGACATAGGTTTCTTTTTAATATGATGCATTTCCTTTTTACTGAAAATGCGTTGCTGTAGGAAATTCCAGCACTACTCCCTGGCACAGTTTGCCATGTGAATTTCTTTAGTGTTCTGTAGGGCTCAGTGTATCACGTCCCAGCAAAGAGCAAAGAGAGTCTAGATTGTGAGAGTGGCTTTTCTGGGAATGCAGTCTGTTGCAAATGGGAATCTTACCTAATTTTGTAACCAAAGTTAATCATATGTGTTGCAATCATTTAATAATATCTCAGCTTAGTCACAATAAAAACAATCTTACTAGATCTTAAGCTCCTCTTATAATTTAACATATAGCTTTAATCTCTCACTATCCTTCCTCACCATTACCCAGAATTATGTATGCCTATGTATGCTATGAAAATATCATTGTGGAAAGCAGCCAAGTAGAAAACAATGGATTTTCCCATGTTGTGTTACAAACAACAGGTCAATTAGATTGATAACATCTGTGTGAGGTTTTGCATGTTGCACTATGTCAATAGGGAAAATTTTTCCCTGATAAGATGAGGTTCCTCATTTCTTTCCCAAGTTATGTTAGATTAACTTTTTTAACACTCTGAGGCAGAAGAATGGTTCTGAGAGAACTCCGGAGCAAGTTCTGAGAACAGATCAGACTCACTTTGGGATTCAAATGACTACAAGAGTCAGACTGTCTTTTCTCAGGCAATACCACATTTCGGGATTTGCCACAAAACATGAATAATTATCAGAAGTAAAGATTTGTCCAACATTTCTCTTCATTATTCAGATATAATCATCCTCCTAAATAAATATATATTTTAGATTATTACTTTTAAAAAATCTCAAGCATCTTCTAGAGATAACTATCCTAAATCATCAATACAGTGTCCAATTAAAAGAATTATTTCTTAGTATCTCAGTCCCTCAGTAAAAGTAAGCTTTACCAGCAGCTGTAAAGCACAGCAACTTCTCCCTTACTATTGCCATTCACAAATCTTCAGGAATTCAATGGCTAAGTTCCAGAAATTAATGCCAGTCTAGAGAATGTTACTGCTAATGTCCCTCATTTTATTAGAAGTATTTATTTAGCCTCTTTATAAATTTCCCTCAGCCCTTGTACAAGTCAGAGTTCTCTAGAGTAACAGAATGGATACTATGAGCATATATATATTCATAAATATACAACATATATCATTGATAGTGTGAGTATATGTATGTATATATAATTCATTATATAACTTTATTTCAAATTAGCAGCAACAGCTGAATCACAGCAAAGAGGCTGGGAATTGGTAGTTGCTTTTACCTTAAAGTTTGGTACCTCAGCAGTTGGAGCAGTCCCACAGTGACCTTCTCACATCAGAGAGACCTAGAACTCCATAGTTGCTCAAACCACAGGTCTAGTTGCATAAACAATCCAATCAGATTGGAAAATCAACTGGGTTCCTGTGGAGCCACTCATTAATTTTTGTTTCAGTATCAGTGAAGGACTCAGAAGTATCAGCAAGAGGATAAAATAACTCAGTGTCAAGAAGGAGAGTCAAACAAATAAAAGAAAATCCTTCCCTCTGCCACCTCCATTTTTATTTGGACTGATATCAGAAGATGCTGCCCACATTTGTGTAGGTCTTTGCATGTCTACTAATGCAATTAAGAAATTCCTCTAGTGAGAGTCCCTTCTCAGGTGATGCTAATTTGTGGAATATTGACATTAAAGTCAAACTTCATAACCAAACTAGAGAAATTTTCAAAAAGAATGAGGACAGTGATAGAACAGAACTGGGGAGTCATTTCTATATATTTGAATTATTTTTTCTTTCCTCAATTAGGACCTAGATGTTATGATTATGTCAAATTGTTATTTATCATATACTCGAATCAATTTCATTTTATATCTCCTCTTTGGTCTGTAAAATAATTTCTTGTGATGAAACATTTATCTAGAAAAGATATTTTCTATGGGCATAAACACAGTAATTCAGAGCATGGTATATTTTTTTATATGGAGAAAGTAAGGTTTAGCAATTCAGCTAAGAAATATATATTCTATTACTAGAAGGGTTTATAACATTTATTTTCTTTATAAAACTACTATCTCAAAGTGGTAAAACATAAACTACAAATATTTAGTATACTTTAAAATTTCATTTTCAATATCAAATTCATCATAACTATGAAAAATAAGAATAAAAAATACTAACTCCCAATTCAATTTAGAAAAAAATATCTCAGTATCATTTATCCTTGCATCCAATTATCCTATTATAAATAACCTTCACTTTTATGTTCTACAAGAAATACTCCATTTCTTTTAGACTTTCAGTAAGTTGACTTTAATTTTTGGACTCTTCAATTACATTTTCTTTTGAACACCGAACCAACAAACCTTGGAAAGCACTTTTCTTAACTTTTTTCCTTTCTTCCTTCTTTCCTTTCCTCTCTTCTTTTTATAATGCATTACATTGTAAGACACTCTCGAGGTTTAGGGGATGTGGATAGTATTTTCAAGCTGTAGCTTTAAATGCAGATGAAACATAATTTAGCATGGACCCACCTATGAAATATTTTAAAATGATGTTATAAAAATGATACAAATTCAATGGAAAAATACTTTAATGTTTACATTTTCCTCAGATTATGATCTTTGTATAATACCTTCTCATGACATTGGGCTCAAGCCAGTTTTACTCCCATCCAGTCTCTCAATCTCAGGAACAACACTGATACCCTGTGGTGCACCCTGTTGCCTAAGATGTAGAGTGGGCTAGTTGTACTCAATCCCAATGCATTTTATCTTACATAGTTTCAATTACTGTTGGGTTTATCTAGAAACAACCCTGCTGAATATCAAGTAGCATCAGTATAGGGTTACAGGATGCACAAAATTAAAGAATCATTTGCTGATATTGGTTACTATGTTATGTTTTTCTATCCTCTACTCACAGTGACATCAAAGAGTGAGATGCATATATGAAACATTGATAACTTTAAAAACCACATATTCAAAAATTGTATAAAAATTGGGAAAACAGATAAATTTTCCCTAAGGCAATCGCAAGTAGATGTATTGATTCATATTTTATCCTGAATAGTTTATTGAAATCAAGATTATTTTTAAGTATATTATCTAAATCCAAGTGACAGAAGCATTCACCGGTAGCAAATATGAAGCAGCTTTTACTGGCAAGGATACAGGAAAATGATGTCAATGTTTCTTAACCTTGATTGTAATGAAAGAGATAAATAATCACACAAAAATCTTCACAGAAGGAATAGCATATTGCATGCAACCAATCCATATGGCATCAGCTACAATTTTTGCCAAAATCACAAACTTTGAAGATTGGGTCCTTCTATTACCAGATATTAAGCTTCGTATAATACAGCCACAGGAGAAATGTCTCAGTAAAAAATAGTGGTTTTTGCTCACAGAACTCAAGATAGACATGCAGGTGAACCTCAAGGGGAACTGTTGGATAGGAATGTTTTTTAACACATTGAAATATTTTGCAGTTAGATTTTTTAAAAATATTTTTGCACCTACTCAAAACTTAAAATTTGTCTTAAAAGCACAGAAATGGGAATGAAGAGATGCCTCAGCAGTTAGGAGTGTTTGCTGCTCTTTCAACAGAATGGAGTTTGGTTGCTGTCACCCACTTTGGGCAACTCAAACCACCTGTAACTCCAGTTCAAAGGAATCTGAAGCCTTTATTTGATCTTGTGGGCATCTGCACTCATGAGTATATATTTTGACACAGACATACATACACAAAATAGAACTAAAACAAACCTTAGAAAAAACAACTAAGTAAGTACTGTAATTTCACATTCAAAATACTATTATTAATATTTTGGTACTACTGTACTTTTTAAAAATTTTAGTATACTTTATGTCAAATTTATATCATTAGGCTTCATTTAAATTCTATCTTGTACTTTGCTTCTTAACAGTATTAGTGTAATTATTCCTTGAAAATAATGGTTTATGAATGGGTTATGTTTAAATACTTTACTATATTAAAATTTTGAAACTGTCCATCCTGAGATAACACTATCTTTAGTTTTAATTGTCAACTTAACATAATGCAGTATCACCTGGAAAGATAATATCAATAAGGAGTTGTCTAGATTAGGTTGGCCAGTGGGCATCATGCATGTGAAAGAATTTCTTAATTGAATTAACTAGGATGGGAAGACCCATGATGAATGATTATGGACCATTTCATAGCTGTGCTCTGGTCTGATGAAAAAGAGAGTATAATCTGAAATGAACACTAGAATCTGTGCATAAAACAATGCTCCTTATGTTGGCTATTTCATTTATGAAGAAAACAAGTAAACCAAAATTAAAAATAAAATGTCTTTTTTTCATTTTTTATTGAATTTTTTGTATATTTCATACAGAACAGTTCAAACAATCTTAATAATCTTTACATCCCTGTCCCCACTGGCACCCTCCCACACCCACCCCTCCCACTGGAGCCCCTTATACTCAGTCATCCTTGTTAAGGGATTCAGCCTACCTAGAGACTCTTGTTTTAGGAAGATCAGCTCTTCTTTATCTGGCAGCAATCAGTTGCCAACATTCTCTCAGATAAAATTGGAGACCACTGTTCATTTTCTCATTTCTATATGGGTTATTATCTGCCTGAGTTTGCATGGGATTTGTGTATGCTGACACCATTGACATAGAATTATATGAGCAGGTTCCCAGGAGCTCTGCTTCCACATGATCAATCATGCACCTCTTCCTTGGCTCTTACAATCTTTCTGCCCCCTCTTCCACGATGGTCCCTGAGCCTTGGGTGGGTGAAGTTTAATATAGGAGTCCTGTCCAAGGACCAGCATTCAGCAGACTCTTGATCTCTACACTTGGGCTATTTGTGACCTTTTGTGTTCCCTGCCTTCTGCTGCATGAGGGAGCTTCATTATTGACAACTGTGAGATTCAATAGCATCCTCTTCATTATCCCTGTTCTATGTTCTGTGATCCTTAGGTATAGAGGTTGCATTGTAGGCCTGGCAATTTATAGGCCTGGGCAATTTATAGACAATGTACATGTGTGACCAGTTTTGGTACTTGGTAGTAGTCTCTGACTAGTGCAAAATGAGGGGTTTTTTTGATTAGTGGTGACTGGGATATTTGTCTGTAAATATGAGGATACACATAGTAAGAAATCAGATTAGTAGAACAATGTAAGGGTCTTGGGGTTTTCTCTAAGATCTTTGGCCACTACAGCCATGTGTATTAGATTACATTTACATTACTACACTTGAGTTTCCTCCCTTTGAGTGGGTGTTTAGTCAAATTAGGTAGCTGTTAATTGCCCCCAAGATAAGAGTGCCACTACTACACCAATGAGGTATGCTGTGCTGGCTATTGATGTGGTTATTTGGTCTTGAAGCTGGTTCTGGATCCTCCATTGATGTTTTTCCTTGGCACTTTCATAGTGCTCTCCAAAGCTATGAGAGCTAGCCTTCAGAAGGAGTGGTTGCAGGTCAGTTGTAGCTCTATTGCTCCAAATCCTTTGTCCAAAATATGTTCTGTCTCTGACAGTAGGGTCTGACATTCAAGTTCTGGGAGGTCATCAAGGGCTGTGGCAATAGTCTGAGTAATTTTGGGAGTCTCTTGGACCACCCTGGCCAACAACTCAAAGGAAGGTATCTCCTGTCTGGCATTGTTTCTTGTTATGTAGCCTTAACCTATACACATGGACTCATGTAGAGATAATATATGTATAATTTGTTAGTAGGTTGTTGGACTACTATGCTTCCCTCTATTTTTTTTAAAATAGCTAGGTAATATTTATCTCTCCTTTCCCTCTCTCCCTGGCTCAGCCATTAAAGATGCAGGCTAACAATCACAAATAGGTCATTAATTCCTTGGCAGACAAGGAAAGTAAGCAGTAATAAGTTATTTGAAATATAGATAATTGCATAAATATGAGAGCACCAAAACAAAATGAAAAGTTTTACTTTAAAGAGGTAGACAGTATGGAAAATCTTAATACACATGGGTCAAAAGCAGTGACTTGGTTTGGTTTCATTTCTTAGCTATTGTGAAAACAACAGCAACCAATGTGGATATATAAGATCTCTGTTGTAAGATGAGTCCTTTGGGTATATGCCAAGGAGGGGTATAACCGGAAAATATGGTAGATTCAGTTTTAATTTTTTTAAAAGAATGCTCCAGACTGCTTTCCATAGTGGTTGCATGAGTTTCAATCCTGTCAGCAGTGAATGAGCATTCCCCTTTCTCCACATCCTCACCAGCGTTTGGTTTCATTCCTCAAGTGAGGAATGAATAATGGAAATGTGATACATTTATACAATGGAGTTCTTCTCAACAGTAAAGAATAACAAAATCATGAAATTTACAGGTAAATAGATAGTACTAGAAACTATTATAGTAAGTGACTACACTATTAACTATTATAATAGTTTAATACTATTAAACTAGTATACTAACACAGACTCAGAAAAACAACCAAATTATGTTCTCCTTCATTTGTGGATCTTATCACCAAATTCTTATATGTGAATATATATCCTGATGAAGCTTCAGGAGCCAGGAAAATGGAAAGAAACCATGGAGATAAAGGGATAGAAGGAGCCAGAGAGAGGGATAGGAGACAGGTATCACTGAGGGGGAAGTGGGCAAAGTGGGGGTATTTAACTGGGAGGGGAAAAGGGAGGGTTATACAGTCAACTATGGGGATAAAAGGGAAGAAGGAGCTCAAGAGGAGGGGAACCATAGAAGACAGGTATTATCAAGTGTGAAATTTGTAAAAGGGGGTTATTTTAACAGGGGAGGGAGGATGGAGGGCTAGACAGGGAAAGAGAGAAGAAAGATAAATAATGTTTAGAAGGTGTGAAAACCCAGAGAGAAATATATTGGTTTAAAGTTCTACTGAAAAATACATATACAATATCTGTACATGAGTCCAGGTGTATAGCTGAAGACTGTATAACACAGAACAGTTATCGACAGGAGAAAACCCCCATCCAGTTATTGGTCAGGGTAGTCCAAGAGACTCCCAAAATTGCACAGGCTAATGTCGTAGCCCTTGATTATCTCCAAGAATTTAAAAGTAAGACTGTACTACTGAGGACAGAAAATACTTGGGAAACAAGACTTAGACAATGGAGCTGGAACTGACCTGGAAGCCATCTCCCTGAAGACTAGCTCTCACAGTTTTGGAGGACACTATAAGCTGCTAAGGGAGAAAATCAGTCAACAATCCAACCCCAGCTTTAAAGCTTAATAACCAAAACAATGACTGGCACAGAAAATTATATTAGTGCAGTAGTGGCACTTTTATCTTGGGGATAATCAACTGTTATCTAATTGACTTAAAGCCCTCTCAATGAGGGGGGGAACTCATGCAAGGCACTGTAAACACAGGCAATGTAAACACATGGCTGGAGAGGTAATAGATCTTAGAAAACACCCTAAGCCTGTCACATCCCTTGACAGACATAATTTCTTACTATTTGCTAAATTTGATCTTTGTGTTTAGTCAGGTATGCTAATCATCACTCATCAAAGACTTTTCTTTTGAAACAGACAGAGATGATTACAGAGTTTCACACTGGTCACACTGAGATACTTAACGTTACATCCATAATGGAACCTCCACACATAAGGCACACAGAACATAGTGGAGCAGGAAGCAGAGAGAATACTAACACATTCCTCAACTCTCATCAGTGAAGCTTCCTCATGCAACAGAAGTTGATGAACACAAAAGACCAAAAATGGGAACAATGCAAAGAATAAGAATTTGCATAGTGTGGGTGCCTGGACAAGAAGCCTATGTTGAATTCACCCACCAAGGACTCAGGGATCTTTGCAGAAGATTGTGCAGAAAGATTGCAAAAGCCAAGGGAGGAGGTGCAAGACCATAAGAAAAAAGACTCTTACAGTTTCCTGGAACCTTGCTCATATGAACTTACAGCAATGGCATTCAGCATGCACAAACCCATGCAAGCTCAATCACACAAAAACCTAACATAAATCTGGGGAAATGAACAGCAGGTCCCAAACTTAGCAAAGGAACTACTGGCAACTGATTATTGCAGGGTAAGGGAGAGCTGATCTTTAAGAGAGAGACTTTAAATAGGATAACTAAGGCCCAGTGTATGCACTTGCACTGAAGGGCATTTGGGTACACTAACTTGATTAGGTAGGTCTTAACATATATGTCAAAATGCATGAAAACTGGTGGAGGGATATATGGGGTGTAGATATGGAGGAGATATAATGAGGATTAAGCTGTTTTCATGAAGTGCACAAAAATTCAATAAAAATATACAATAAAAAGCAGTAATTATCTTTTGACTGAAAGGTTTTTAAAACTGGAATGTGAGTGTTGGAACTACATGGTGGAAAGAGAGAACAGACAATTTTCAGGACCACATTGTCCTCTGACCTCCATGGGCATTCTGTGGGATCTGAGGTTTTTCTATTGAATAGACACACACACACACACACACACACACACACACACACATTAACACACAAAAATAAATGTAATAAAAATTATAGCTGATTTACATGATTAATTTTTATTTTCCATCTTTGTTATTCATGAACATTTGTATATTTTAATTTATTTGTATTTAAATTCAATAAGAAAGTTGTGAC
>NW_008351640.1:1586282-1596363 GCF_000622305.1 Nannospalax galili | reverse complement strand
CAATTTTGTTCCATCTAATTTTTATAATTTACTTCCATTCATATAAAATTTAAAAATAAAATTGCAAATAGAAAGTTTACATTAATTTTATTAATACACATATGTTTTATCTTATTCTAGCAAGATTTTTGCAAGCATTTTTATCAAAGCTTACAAATACTGAAACAATTTTAATTTGTACTTTCAAATCATTTTATAATTTAAAAAATATAGTTCTAGTGAGGTACAAGAATCTTACTTTTCTCACACCTGCCTACATTGAATATTATCACTTTTGAAAAATATTTTGCTAAGGCAGTGATTGAAAATTTGCCATATGTGTATGTTCACTGACTTTCTACACATCCATTTTACTCATTTAATATTTATCAAGTCTCTGACATTTGCTAGTTGGTGATAATATAGACATGAATAATGAGCAAAGAATGTTATTTGTCTATGAGCTTACATTTAGTTTGGAAGGGTAAATAATATCTAGGTAAAAATATAAGTAAGATGATTATTCCAGTGAGAAGAAAGTACGACAAAGAAAGCCCACAGATCATGTGTGATGCTGAGCAGTCAACTTGGGCCACTCTGATAGTAGTCAGGTACTGAAGAGATAACTTTGATCTCAATGAATACAAAATTATGTGTTCTAGTTTGCTTTATATTACTCTGATAAAATATTGATAAAAAGCAACTTGGAAAGGAAAGAGTTCATTTGGCTTTGATGCTGGGATCATGATTTGTCACTAAGGTGAGCCAAGGTAGGAATTCAAGTCAAGAGGATTGAACTGAATCAGAAGCCAGAGAGGAACACTGTTTCCTGGCTTGCTTTCCTTGGTCAGCTGAGCCTCCTTTATTATACAGACCATACTTACCTGGCTAGGAATGGCACTGTTCACAGTGTACTGAGCTTCTCTATATCAATCAGCAATTAAAAAAATGTCTCATAGATTTGGCCACAAGCAAATACAATGGAGGCAATTCTTAGGTTGAGGTTCTCTTCCTGTATGTCTCTAGTTTGTGTCAAGTTGACAAAAATAACTAGCACATCATAAACATTCACTTTATTAGTGAGTTGATAAGAAAATATTTTTATTTATTTATTTTTCTTTGTAAGTTTTTCTAACAGAGCATGAGGTAAGGATTTATTTACAGAAGAGTAGGTGCCCCATATTTACAGCTGCACACTCAAATATAGATCCTGTCACCTCCTGACAGCCACAAAAAATGGGGAAAGAGGTGTTTCTTGGTGTTCTCTGCTTATATATCCTTTGTCCCAGCAACATGCAGTTAAGGTCGACTGATTGGGTGGGAGTGGTAACTGATCCCCCCTTCGACTCCTTGATGAGCGTGGGAAGGAGGTGTGACTATAGCTTGCTGGCATAGTGGTCGGAGGACATTTCCAGTTAACACTTCACCTCTTCCTCTGGCTCTTACATTCTTTCCACCAACCTCTTCCGCAAAAGTCCCTGAGCCTTGGAAGGGGTGGTTGGTGTGGGATAATCCTCCTCCTGCTGTGGCAAGGCACTGAATTTTCAGGTCTCTGTATCATCTGTATGAAAACTCATTTTTTTAAAAGCCAAGAGAAGATCATAAAAAACAACAACAGTATTAAGATTTCATTTTCTTTTTTTAAAATTTTTGATTCATATAATTTTTATTGTATATGCATGAGTGTTTTACTTGTGTGTATATGGGTGCACCTCTGTATGCAATGTCCACAAAGACTATAGAGGGCATCAGATCCCCTGGAACTGGAGTTTGGTATGGTTGTTAGCCATCGTGAAGGTGCTGGGAACTGAACCCAGGTCCTCAGCAAGAGCAGGTGGTGCTCTTAACTGCTGAGTAATCTCTCCATTCATCTTTGTGATTTACCTGCCCTTACATTCCAGTCAGAAACTTATTGGTAAAAAGATTTATTAATGACTACTGACTTAATCTCCACTGTCATGTAGCTGTGGATTTGGTTCTTCTCTGGTTTTTAGGACTCATCTATGTATCTAAGATACATAATGCTATGTATTTTATTTGCCACTATAGAATTTTCACATGGATTATTTAACTTGTCTACTTTTTTCGTTTCCTTTCTGTTGCTGTGATAAAACACTCTGACAAAAGCAACTTAGGGGAGAAAAAGATTTATTTAACTTGCAATCCCAAGTCAAAGTCCATCACTGCAGGAAAACAGGGCAGGAACTAAAGCAAGAAGTCCAAGTCAGAAACCTCTGAAGAACACTTCATGCTGGTGTGCTTTATGCCTTGCTCTCCAGCTCGTGCTCAGTTAGATTCCTTACAGCACAGACAATATGCTGGGCAGGGTGTCTCCCCAGGTGAACTGTGCTTTTCTGCATCAATCAAGATCATCAAGAAAACTCACTCACAAAAATATCCACAAACCAAAATAATAAAAACAACTATTCAATTGAAACCCCTTCAGGTTATCCTAGGATATGCCAATTTGACTGTTAATGCTATCTTGGACATCTACCAAAATACATGTATTTAAATATTTTATTGAAATTTGAAACTTTTGTACGGTGTATTTTGACCATTTTCAGAACCCTTACCTTGTCTGTATACTCCTTCCTCTCCCCTGCCTGATTTCATGTCCTGTATCATTTATTTTAAAGCCTATTGAGTCTAATTTGTGAACCCAAAGGCCCTTTGGTGTGGGTAAATCCCCTGGAGCCTAGTCAACCTACCCAATGTCATATGCTTAGAGACAGCTGACTCTCCCGCTCCAAGCAGCCAGCAGTCCATAATTCCTCATCTAGGACTGGGCTTTTGAACTCCACCCCCATACTGGGAATTTGTATCACTTGAACTTATGTAAGTCAGATGCATGCTGAAACATATACTGTGAATTCATCTGATTAACCATCCTGCTGTCTGGAAAATTTGTCCTTCAGGGGCTAGCTACCATCCCTGAGGATGTAACTGATAATTTTCTTGTGTGGCCTAGAGACAACCAGGCCATACTTCAGCCACCTGGTCTAATTCTGTGCTTAGATATGCTACAGAGTAAGAAGAAGGCCCCATAAGTTGAGCAATCATTCCCAAGGAAAGGGTCTCTGTGGGGGCTTATGCCTCTGTGAGCATTCCCTGGTCTTCTCATCCACAGAGAAGAAGCAACTTTTGGGGCCTGGCTGATTTCCCAAAGGGAGGGCTGTTATTGGGTGGGCCCTCATGACAGTTGTCGATCCTTCATGATGTCTATTTTTTTTTCCTTTGCTCCCAAATATAGCAGCTTGGATTATACACCAAAATCAACAGCTTGGACTAAATCATCCAAAGGCTTGCTTAGTTCCACCACCATCTTTTGAATTTTCTTATGGATGTCTGGGCCTGAAAGAGTGAGAAATTTTTCCTTAAGAGGATTCCCTTCTTCCTGTGACCCTGTTTCTACACTGGGGAAACTTTTCATAGTCTCTTGGGAGGCCACTCAAGAAACGATGGGAGACTCTAACTTCTTGATAAATGTAGGACAGTTGAAAGTAGGTTAAGGGTCTGACCTTAGTTGTTTTGAGACCCTCTATGACAGCATAAGAAGTGACTCTAGAGCCAGTCCTCTCTCTCATGTTGGATTTGGGGAGGAAACTTCCTCATCTCCAGTGGATAGTCTGTCCCCATTTTTTCCTCTTGACTCAAGGGTTGTTAAAAGCATTTCCAAATGAGATGGTCGGGTATAAAATTCTTCCTTTCTAGGGGCTTCCAGTGTGTTCTAACAGCAGCTTAACATCCGATTTAGGTCATGTAATTGACTTGATGGAGAATTGTATACATTTTTCAGGATTTTTAGTATAATTTCACATATCCTTTTAAATCTCTTTAAATTCAGTCAAAGAAAAAGAAACACAGATGAATTACTGACCCATTCCTAGTAAAATGGGGAAACTTTGGTGAGAGTTCATCAGGGTATTTAGCAGCCTGTTTGGTTTTTGAAGAAATCTCCAAGTGATTCTCAACTAGCCTACTTTTTATTTTCTTTTAATTTGCTGTGATCCTGGAAATTTAAAAGGGAGTTGAACAGAAGGGATCACAGCCTATTTTACTTCCCTTTTACAAAACAGATCTAGTTGGAATATAGTGTTATAATTTTCTGGTGGCCATTTTTTTTTGCATTCCTTAAGGGTTATTCATGACAGGTGTAAGTAGAAAAGAAAATAAGCACTGTCCTAATGAGGTTTTGAGAATCTAGCTTTTTCCAGCTAGTTAAGCAGCAAGACAATGGAGGGAATATACAGTATCTTTGAAGCTCTGTTTCCCAACTATAAAGCAGAAACATAATAGGAGAGACCAATGGAGGGTGGCCCAGTGCTCATCTACTCTCCCTTTGGCTTTATTCTAGAGGGGGAGGGGTTCTGACTCTTAGGAGTCTATGGACATGATCTGTCTGTATGTCCCCGGGGTCTGTTTCTAGAGTGGAACTGTACCACAACTGCCCGAGACCATGGTCCTGAACCCTGATTTCACCTATATCCTGTGTTCCTACCATCTCAGAATAATAGCCCCTCTGTTACCTTCTCTGGGAAAGGATCAATGAGGGCCAGAATTGGTAAAAGCTCTAGAGAGGGGACTCTGTTTTTGTGAATTTAAGCATCTCTGGAGGATTTGATCATTGGGCTTGATAAAGACGAGACTAACATCTACATTCCGGCACTGGGAAACATGTTACCAGTTTATCTCACAAGCAAGTCTGGAAAGGTGATGGCCAAGGCAGTAGGTGGCATATTCTCCGTTTTCACTAAAGCTTGGAGTTCTTGGAATTCTTGGGGGAGGTATAAATGGAGAGAATGACGATTCAGATGATGGAGGAAAGGCAAAATCCCCCTGGTACTGGGAAAAAGGTGTATCCTGAGAAAAAAGTCTTCCCTTTGGGGAATTTGTTGAGTTTGTCAGTCCTCCTCTATCTGGGTCACAGTAGGAGCAGGGCGGGGAGAGGGTGATCAGTAGCCGCACCCCCAGAGATACTCAAAGTCTGAGCTAATAGTGTTCCTCCTGGTGTCTCAACAACAGGAAGCCCATTTCTGTCAGGGGCAGTGTGACCTTCTGCTCATTCCTGTTCCTAATCCTACCATTTCAGCTGAGAGAGAAGACAGATATAAAGTAGTGGGGGGAGAGAGAGGAGGGAGAGAAGAAGGGAGACAAAGAAGGAGAGAGAGAAAGAGGGAGAGAGAGAGAAAAGAGGAAGAGCGTGGAAGTAAAAGAACAAGGGAGACAGAGGGGGCTAAGGTTTCTATTTGATGTTTTCCTATTTCAGTTCCCAACCAAGTGCTGTGGAGTTCTGTAGAATCCCCAGTGGCATCTTTTTGATATGAGGTAGGTCAGCACAAACCTCTGCATAGGATCTTTCAGCCTAGACTGTGAATACCACCATGAAGTAATATGAAGGCAGACCCTCAGTTCTAAGGTTCTATGTGGAAAGAGTCTCCCTACTAGGGATAAAAACAGAAATCACCAGTCTGTAAATACAGCAGCTGCTAGCCATGGCTGGGGTCTTCCCCCCATATCAGAATACAGGAAAAGTCCAGGAAAATCATTGTTATATTTTCTGATCCCTTGGCAGTTTGGCCTGGTTGTAATGACCTTTCAATGAATTGGTGGTCTTCAGGGAAATCCCTGCATGGGCCATCAAATTAAGCTGGATGTGGTCTGTTCTTGGGTCCTTTTCTTCACCAGATGAAGAATTACAAGAGTAAAAGTTTACAGTTCCAGCTCATAGCCAAGGTACTTACAAGCATAAAAATGACTCCACACAGCAAAGGGACAGAGTCCTGCAGGGGTCAGGGGAGGGTTCAGAGCTGGAGCACTATCTACACCACGGAAGAATCTGTGCTTTTTATATTCTATGTGGTAGGAGGCAGACAGGATTGAGCACCCCTTTCCACTTTAGCTTGAACAGGGTAGTATGCATGTTCTTCATTCATATGAAAACAGGAACCTGCCTGGGTAGAGCAAGAGCTGGAAACGTGAAATTCCTTGCAGAGGAGGTCCCACTGATTTAAAAAAAAAGCAAAATAGGGCAAGACAACAAAAACAAACCCCAAAATAGCCAACTTTGGACAAGAACCCAGAAGTAGGCCATTTTGGATGCAAGTGAGAGTAATTAGATCATAGCTGAATCTATTCTGGGGCCTCTTATTTCTGTGTCCTCCTCCCCTGATTGTCTAATTCAAAACTATGTCCTAGTCTCCTTTACAACCACATTATTAAGAATCCCATATCTAAATAAAATTTCATTGAAATGTCTTATTTACAAGATTACTCTATAATTTATATTTCTGACATATTATTTCAATTATTTCTTAAATGAAAGAGCAAAATCAGCAGATAGATTTTCAGGAAAATATATTAATTACCTGAGACAATTCAATAATAATAGCAATGGAATAAGTTCATAGCAAGTCACATTAACTGCTCAAAGGCATCTTTTTTAGTACATATGAAATAGAATAAGATATAAACTTATCAACTGAGATATAACCCAGAGAGAAAAATGAAGCTAATTGCCACAGCTGGCTTCGTTTCAACTGACAATGAAAGCAATCAACAAGGGACAGACAAAGCCCATGATAACAGAATGGTAAACAATTTAAATAAACGATTAAAATAAGATTTGGCTGACAGTTATTTTTAACTTGAACATAACATTACCTTTCATCTCAAGGAAGATCTGTGACACTGCTGTGAGGATTTATTTGGCTTTAGCTACCACTTTATAATTTAGGGAAAAGCGCTTTTGAAAAATATGCTTGCTCAAAGTTAATATCAAAGGAACATTACTAATATTCTAATACTTTATACAATATGAAAAGAAAGAAAAAGGAGTAAAAAAGAGGAGGGATGGAGAGAGGGATGGAGAGAGAAAATAAATACTTCTGCATTTTATGCTTGTTTAGCATAGTTCAACTTCCTCCAAGTTGCAAAGTCACACTGATACATATTGTTGATACTCACAGAAATGTTCTGAGCATGATAGTAACAGTATTTGCAAAGGTTTCCCAGCTTGGTTGCCCTACCATCAATACCATTCATTCTTCACATTGTGTTACTTCGTTTTATTTTATATATTTTATTGTAGTAAAAGTTAATGTGAGATGTTCCAACAAATTTTGTGAATGAAGCCTTATTGATTTTTTCCTTGCAAAATTGTCCAGTAAGTATGCAGAGCGTATTTCATCTTGCTAGATTGAAATATTTTTCTATTGATTAATAACTCAGTTTCCTCTTCTCCTGTCTTGGATATTGGTGAGCAGTCAGCTATCACTGTCTTAAACACAGAAGCCATGGTATCCACAAAAGACCTTCAAGATTAGGTCTTTGAACATTCCGTTGTGGAAGAAGGTGATGGCGAGCATCATTAGATGATCACAAGAGAGCTTAGCCAGTTCCTTTTGCACCTTTCAAGGCTGAATGTAGTTTTAGTGCAGCTGAAAATGTCTTGGAGGATGCTAGATTTAACTCAAGGGAAGAGTCAATCTATGTAGGTTGTAAAAAAGTTGTCATCTACCTTGGGTTGTGACTTTATGGTGATATGGCTGTTTGGAGTCACTTAAGGTCCTATAGGTAAGTCCTCGCCCATGTTCCTATATGTAAGACTAATAAACTAATTGGTTCACCATCTAGACTTTGTCAGAATTACTCCTTTGTCCCACAGCTGGTGTCTTATCTAGGCTGAATACACATTTCTTAATATCTCCCAAGAGAAGTTATTGTGAAACTTAGTACCTGTTGTTTAAGTCTTTGATTCCATCAATTTTGGTTATTTAAGATTACTCATATCTGTAAAGTCATGCAAAAAAATAATCGTCTTCTGACTTTTTTATTTACCTTGAATAATGTCCTCAAAATTTATATATTTTTCAGCATTTTCCAGAATTTAATTCTTTTGAAAGCCTGACTAACTTATAATGTTTGCATATTATATATTTATATATATTCATATATTATGAACTCATCTGTTATTGGACATATAAATCATTTCCATACCTGTGCTGCTGTAAATAGTGTTACAATGGACATAAGAACATACTTATCATTTCACAGTCTTCATTTAAAATATTTCAGATAAGTATCCAGAGGTAGGATAGTTAGGTCATAGCATAGTTCTGTTTTTTATATTTAAGGATCCTCAATCCACTGTCTATTGTGACTGCAATATTTCACATTCCCACCAACAATGCTATCACTGTCAACTTCCCCACATCATTACCAGGGCTTTATTTGAATTTCTTGATAATAGCTACCTAGGAGAGGTGAGCTGATATTTGTGTGGATTTTATTTACATTTTCCTATTGACAATGGACATTGGATTTTTTTTAATATGCCTGTTGACTATTTACATGTTTTCTTGGAAGGAATGTAAGTTTTCCCTATATTTAGATAAATCTTGTTAGTAGCTTTTTTATTATTGAGTTATAGGAGTCCCTTTTATATTTTGGGTAGTAAGCACTTACCAAATTTATAGGTTGTAATACACCTTCTAACATTCTGCATCTTATAGTGTATATAAATAAATACAATATGGCTCAAAGACTTAATGTTTGGCCCCAAATGTTAAACTCTTTGAAGAAAATATATAGACACAATTTCATAATAATGTTTTTAGTTATTTTGGGGGGGAGTGGATATGTAAGAAAGCTCAAAAGCATACAAGAACACATGAGACTAAATCAAATTAACACACTTCACTATGAAAAAGGAAACAATAATGTAAGGGGGATCCTTGTGCCATAGAAGAAAATGTTGACAACTAACTTTAATATTCTGCATTCTTCTTTTTGAATGTACATGTGTGTGGCTAACATGCATGTGTACATGCATGACTGCAAGTGTGTGGATGCATATATGTGAATACACCAGCTTATTCACTAAATCAGGGTCTAGCATTCAACCAGTTACTTGCCAGTTCATCTACTATACCTAATTAGTAAGCTTGCCCCAGAATTACCCTGGCTGTCTCCCAAATGCAAAGATGATCAAAAAACCATCAAGTTCACCCTGCTTTTATCTGAGACCCAAAGATGCAAACTCTGGTCTTCAGGTTTGTGTGGCAAACCCTTTATCAACTGAGTCATCTCTGCAGTCCCCATTGTTTTAGGGTGACAGAGTCTTAATACAAACACAGCTAACCTGACACTCACTATGTAGACCAGGATGACCTGGATCTCACAGAAGTCTGTCTGCCTTGCCTCCCAAGTGCTGGGATTAAAGGAGCACACCACCATGCCAGGTTTCATAGCCTACATTTTTATAATTTCTGAATCTTTAGTGATATTGTATTATTAATAAAAGACTGTAGTTCAGAATACCTAATTTTTCTGTAATGTATTATTCTGTTTTAGGATGCAATTAATGATATGTTACTTTTAATTTCTATGTCTTTGCTTTAATATTTTGTGTACAATTTTTCTTTTAAGTCTATTTTACCTTATAAAAAATGAAAACATGGAGTAGATATATTTCCGCAATTGGGAAATTTTTCATACGGCACTTCTCTCTTATTTCTACTTCACTGGCATGCTTAAACTTTCACACACTAGGCTTGTTTCAGTGTGCTCTTTGTCTCTTTTCTTCTACACAAGTATTTTCCCAGTTTCCATCTCTAAATGTTGCACTCTGCTTTGTTTGCTTGTGGTAGACTTCTAGTTCCTTATTTGTCCTTCATTTACATAATATGTATTCAGTATGTCCACTGAATCATTGTTGATACTGTATTATTCATTGCAAGAAAACTTATGAAGATTTTTCTTTGATATAAGTACTTTTGACTTTTCCTGGAATTCTCCCCAGTTTTGGAAATTTGCTTTTAATATCCTTAAATGCAGAAATAAATATTTTTATTATTACACTGCTCCTGGTAAGTTTAACATTTCTAATTTCTATGGTTTCTCTCTCTCTCTCTCAATCTCTTTTCAAAATTTCATGCTCATGTCATCTACATCGTTTCCTTTCCTGATCGCATTTAAAATAATTTGAGGGGGCCGGAGAGATGGGTCAGCAGTTAAGAACTCTGGCTGTCCTTGCAGAAGACCGGGGTTCAAATCCCAGTACCCACATGGCAGCTAACAACTGTCTGTAATTCCAGTTCCA
>NW_008351640.1:1579601-1581490 GCF_000622305.1 Nannospalax galili | reverse complement strand
TTATACATAATGGAAAAATACCTCATATTTTGAAAGATCACAGGATGTCAAAATTCCATCTTGAGTTAATGACTTCATTTTTAAAATTTAAAAATTAAATATTCAAATAAAAATTTAAATATAATTTAGCTATATTTCTGAACATAAGCAGAAATTACTAGTAGTTGTATTAGAAACAAATATATGAATGACTACAAGTTCTACTAGCAAAGAAGTTCTCTATTTTCTCTTAATTGTTCTTGAAGTTTTCTTTTCCTGAGTGAAAAGATAATATTGCAATTATTTAAAAGACAAGGAGTATTTAATGTCACGAAGAATACATGTTTTCCATATGTATATTTGCTTATATTGAGACAAAATGTCTATTTTTGGTCAGTAAATAAAGTCTGTCATGAAGAACCTAACAAATATGTAAGACACAAAGAAGAAAATGAACTACATGGAAAAACAAAAGCTCTGTGGAGTGTATAACCTGAGATGACAGCACTCTGAAGCATTAAATTCCTTCCTCAGTTCTATATAGATTGAGAATGATGAATCCATGATTGAGTAGAAAACAATGTAGTTTAATTAAATTAGTATATCCCTCAGATTTCTTTCTCCCACTGAAAAGCTGCTCTTAATTATACTAGTCTTTAAATCATAGATTAGAATAGCAGGTCATTATCAGTGAATTGAAAGAATGCATGAAAAAAGTCCTTCAAAAAATTGCATATCCATTTTAGGAACAATGTCATGTCATTAAAAAAGAAATACAGTTTGGATAGCTAATGTTGTTAATGAATAATATCATGTTATGGAGTATCAAGTTAATTTTCTAAAGACAGATGAAATTAAAGATTAATTTTATAACCATTTAAGTCAGAATATTAGTCATTGTATTTAATAGTAATTACTGATTAGGATGTCAAGATTACTGTAAATAATTTGTCTCCAAAATATAAATAGACTGTATAATTTCTATCTTTGTGGGAATATTTTTCTCAAAAAACAATGTTTATTCATTTAATATTATTACTGCAAATAGGAAAAATGTTAAAAATGAAATTTTCCTAAATATGTCTCTGAAAAAACCTTCAAATTATATAGTAGTAAAATTAGAACAATGTTACTGAATATTTAAGATCACTATAGATTATCAACAGAACATACTGATTTTCACGTGTACTTTATGAAACTTCATGTGAGTTGAAGGAATAAACCTATAATGACCATGATTTTGATAATGGAACTTTGTTGTAGCAAGAAACAGTTTATGTTTCAAAGGTTTCCTTAAATATCCTCTTTTATTTTTATTTGAAAATATCTAGTTTTCCCAGGAATAACCATATTTTTTCACATAAATGAGCATACATTTTATAATTAATGAATACAAAATTATTCATAAATCTGTGTTTATCTTTTATTTGAATGGTACCATGAGAATTAGTACCAAAGAAAAGTCATGCCAAAACATTTAATGCTTTATGTATTTGTATTTCTTCTTCTTCTTGTTTGCTTTCTTGATTTTTTTTCCAGATGTGATCATACATTTTAATCTTTTTTTTAAAGTTTACAAAAACTGTATTGAGAATTTCATACACGCATTTAAGGTATTTTGATCAAATCCATGCCCACTCCCTCCCCTCCAACATTACCCCTCTGAAGAGGTAACCCTAAAACCTTTTAAGGATTAGATACAAGTTCCAAAATACTTTTGACATTTTGACATTTTTGGCTTTTGGAGTGTGTTGCTAACAGGCCTAAGGACATTTTGACTTTTAACCTAGAAACTGGCTACATTTCTTTGGGGTCTTTTTACCCTAACTGCCTAGCCAATTCCTACTTCCTATTCTTATCACACCATCCTCTGAAGGGGTTACCCAAATTGCCAATAGGGAATAGGGATC
>NW_008351640.1:1575931-1579591 GCF_000622305.1 Nannospalax galili | reverse complement strand
TTCCATGCTGAATGGGGACGCAGGGGGAGGCAATTGGAGTACCCCTTCAGTGGGTCTATCTAAAAGACTCCCAAATTGCATAACTCTTGTCTCTAAGGGGAAAATAAAGTCCTTGAATCATGTATAGGAGATGTGAAGGAGAAGTAAAGATAAGAGTAATTAGCATTACAAGTTCTAGACAGGGAACTAGAAAAAAAGTCAGAACAGGGCAATTTTCACATGTTCATATGAGAGTCCATTGGAGTTTCTCCCTTCCTGTAAGCTGTAGCTTTGCTCAGTTGACTATCTTTTGCTTCTCATTACCAAAGTGCTGGTTTATTTCCTGTGTGACTACAGTCCTGTTTACAGAGTCCTTCACATGCCTATATTTTATAGCATACTCCAGACCTTTTCATCTATCAGTTTCAGAGTTCAGCAAATTAATAGAAAACTTATAGGACAAGATACAATGTTTATAAATGGTATACTTGATGAAGGATTGACATCTTGAATTATAAAGTAAATAAACAACTGAACATAATAAAACCAAACAATGTAAGTTTAAAATGGTCGAAGAACTAAAATAAAATTTCTAAAGAAAAAAATGGCAATATATATATATATATACATACATATACATATACACACACACACACACACACATATATATATAAATACTCAGTTCCAGAAACCATCAACAAAATGGATATCAAAACTACAGCATGGTCCAGAAGCTGGTGAGAGAAGCAGCTACTGGATGCTGCTGCTGTGAGCATCTCCCTACTGCCTGGAGTGACCCTGGCACGAGGTTGAAGAAATTCGATAAGAAAGATGAGGAGTCAGATGGAGGCTTCAACCCACTCCAGAACCTTGAGAAGAGTGCAGTTCTCCAAGAGGTTCAGGTCTTTAATGAAACTCCCATCAACCCTTGGAAATGTGCACACATTCTCACCAAGATTCTTTATCTCATAAACCAGGGGGAACACCTGGGAACCACAAAAGTGACTGAGGCCTTCTTTGCTATGACCAAGCTCTTTCAGTTCAATGATCCCACACTCTGCTCATGTGCTACTTGACCATCAAGGAGATGTCTTGCATCGCAGATGGGGCCATCATTGTCACCAGCAGCCTGACAAAAGTTATGACTGGGAAAGAAGACAACTACCGTGGTCCAGCCATGTGAGCCCTCTGTCAGATCTCTGATAGTACGATGCTGTAGGCTGCTGAGTATTACATGAAACAAGCAATTGTGGACAAGGTGCCCAGTGTCTCCAGCTCTGCCCTAGTGTCTTCCCTGCACCTACTTAATTGCAGCTTTGATGTGGTCAAGAGCTGGGTGAACGAGGCCCAAGAAGCAGCATCTAGTGATAACATCATGGTTCAGTACCATGCACTAGGACTTTTGTACCATGTATGTAAGAATGACCCACTGGCTGATAGTAAGATGATCAGCAAGTTAACCTGGCATAGGCTGAAGTCCCCTTTTGGGTACTGCCTGATGATCTGAGTGGACAGCCAGCAAGTGGAAGAGGAGGATTGGAACCCCTGACAGCCTATTGTTTGACTTCATCGAGAGCTGTTTGCCATAACAATCACGAGATAGTGTTGTATGAAGCTGCCTCAGCCATGGTCAACCTGCCAGATTGCAGTGCAAAAGTGTTGGCTCCTGCTCTGTCAGTGCTCCAGCTTTTCTGTAGCTCGCTCAAGGCTTCACTCAGCTATGCTCCAGTCTGCGCTGTCAATAAGGTTGCCGGGAAACACTGGTCAGCAGTGACTACCTGCAATCTGGATCTGGAGAACCTGGTCACAGACTCAAACCAGCAGCATCACCACTTTGGCCATCACTACCCTCCTTAAGACAGGGAGCTGAGAGCAGCATCGACCACCTTATGAAGCAGATCTCTTCCTTCATGTCAGATATCTCAGACGAATTCAAGGTGGTGCTTGTCCAGGCTATCAGTGCTCTTTGCCAGAAGTATCCTCAAAAAACATGCGGTGCTCATGAACTTCCTGCTCACCATGCTAAGGGAAGAGGGTGGTTTTGAGTATAAGAGCACCGTTTTGGACTGTATCATCAGCATCACTGAGGAGAACTCGGAAAGCAAGGAGTCAGGTCTGTCAGATCTGTATGAATTCATCCAAGACTGTGAGTTCAAGGTCCTGGCTACCCTTTCAAGTACATCTGCTTCATCTACAACTGTATGGTCCTGGAGCATGAAAAGGTTCTGGTAAGTGCAGCTAGTGCTCTAGCCATGTTTGGAGCCCAGAGCTAAGAGATGTTATCTAGTATCTTGTTGTTGCTGAAGATATGTGTGGTGGATGATGACAACAAAGTGAGGGACCGATCCATCTTCTATCTGAATGTCCTAGAGCAGAAAGAGAAGGCCCTCAATACAGGTTATCTCCTAAATGGTCTGACTGTGTCCATCCCTGGTCTGAAGAGGGCCCTGCAGCAGTACACACTAGAACCATCAGAAAAGCCATTTGACCTAGAGTCTGTGCCTCTGGCTACCACCCCTATGACAGAGCAGAGAACAGACAGCACTGCCGACCACAACAGTGAAACAGCTTGAGGAAATGGCAGCCACCCCCAGCAGGAGATTTTCTAGGAGTGTTTAGCAGCTGTGCCAGAGTTCCAGGGGCTAGAACCCCTCTTGCAAGTCTTCACCTGAGCCAGTGGCCCTCACGGAATCAGAGACAGATTACATCATCCTTTGCACCAAACATACCTTCACTGACCACATGACGTTTCAGTTTGAGTGCGCAAACACCCTCAACAACCAGACCCTGGAGAATGTCATGGTGCAGATGGAGTCCACAGACGCCTATGAGGTACTGTGCTATGTGCCTGCCTGGAGCCTTCCCTACAACCAGACTGGGACCTGATACACACTGATGGTTCTACCCAACGAAGACCCCACGGCTGTAGTAGGCACGTTCAGCTGTATGATGCAGCTCACCAGCAAGGACTGCGATCGCACCACGGGAGACACTGATGAAGAAGACTACAAGGAGGAACATGTGCTGGAGGATCTAGAAGTTACTGTGGCTGACCACATTCAAAAAGCCATGAAAGTGAACTTTGAAGCAGCCTGGGATGAGATCAGGAATGAGTTTGAGAAGGAGGAAAAATTCACCCTGTCTTCCTTCAGGACACTTGAAGAGGCTGTGGGCAATATTGTGAAGTTCTTGGGAATGCATCCTTGTGAGAGGTCAGACAAAATGACAGATAACAAGAGTACTCACACACTGATCCTGACCAGTGTGTTCTGGGGTGATCATGACATTCTTGTGGGCTCCAGGCTGCTGTTTTTAGACACAGTGACAATGCAAGTGACAGCCAGAAGCTCAAAGGAGGTGCCAGTAAACATCATCTTGGCAAAATCGTGGGCTAAGGGTGGAGAGGCCCTGCTCCCACCTTCTCACAACACTAAGAAGTTGCTCCTTTTTCATGATACTGGCTGGAAACCCACACGCCCCTATGTTCAGAAGCAATCAGGAATCAGTATAGATTTTGTTTTCAATTCTACTCTGTCACCGAGGAATGAAAGTGTAGATCTTGCTGCCCTGCCTGCAAGAGGACATCACAAGTGAATGAAATATTCAGGCTTTTTCTGTTATTTATCCCTATGGGAAACTCTCTTATCCCTGTAATAAATTAGCATGTATTTCTTGAGAAAA
>NW_008351640.1:1568678-1575785 GCF_000622305.1 Nannospalax galili | reverse complement strand
AAAAAAAAAAAAAAAAAAACAACTACAGCATGGTATTATTTCACTCTAGATTGAATGGTTATGATTAAAAATACAAAAAATAGATATCAATGAGGATGTAAACAACACAATACTCTTCACTATTTTTTGGAGTATAGCTAAGTCATAGAACTACCACATGACAGAGTACTTCCACTACTGATTGTTTCCAAAGGAAATTAAATCATTATATCAAATGATAATTTACATTGTAACCTGTGTCTGTGTGCCCAAAGTTTAAGTAAGGGTAAATTTAAAAGTAATGGGAAAATTAACTTGATGGAAGAAATTTTAACACAATACACCATTCAGGCTATGGGGTGGTTACTGCTTTTTGTATCTATGAAGACTTTTTAGTGAGAATTCAGAGAAAAAAATGAATTAGAAATATGTGGAAAATGTGCACTCTGAAAACGAAAGGAATGTGAGCACATTTAAAACTCCAGACCAGGTAGAAAAGGGTTGTCCAGGCAAAAAGAAGAATTAATGTTTAAAGGAAATGGTGCCATTAAAAAGCAATTCAGCACTTTTCACTAGGTCATGTGGAAAGACGCTTGAAGACAATACTGAAATCACTGAAAGCTCCAGATGTAAAAATGAAAAACTATCATTTGAAGCATGCCACTGGGGTTTTAGCTGGGAAATAGTGCCTAGGGAAATGATTACCCCGATTCTGCCAGGAGGCATCTAAGCTTAGAAAATACTGTGGTCCAAGCTAGAAGCAGAATTTAGTGTCATCCTGATGATGCATGTTTGACAGACTCCCAGAATGCAAGACTCTTGAAGTAATGGGATTTTGCACAAAAGGCGGGAAAAATGGTTTGTGAGATCAGACAATGTGGTGAAGGATTGGATTCATGTATGGAGCTCCTGAGAGAGCTATAATTAAGGCTGGCATGGGGAAACTGAAATTGCATTGGGCCTGTACTATTTTGGATGCCAGGGAAGCTGCAGACATCTCCTGTAGCCATCCCTAGAGAAAGGCAGTGTGTGTTGTAACAGGAGCAAGATTGGGTCAGCTTGTTAGAGCTAAGAAGATTCCAGCCTGAGCCAAAGATGCTATACATTGAATTATAGGACTTAGTCTTTTCCTTATTGTACTTCAGCTGTGCTCCGGTCTGTTCCTACTTTGTTCTATTGTGCAATTCCTCCTTTTGGTTCACTTCTTTTGTTTTAAGACAGGATTGCATGTTGTCCAGGCTCTTTTCCCATTCAGCATATACCTGAGGATGAGTTCAATTTTTCATTCTCTGGCCTCTACCTCTCAAAGGCTGATATCATATGTGATAATCACCATGCCAGTGTATGCAGTGCTGGAAAGCTTATTCTGTGGAATTCTATTTTGGAAGTAGGTAATGTTTTAAAATTTTAATTTCACAGGGTCTTTCATCTCAAAAATAATTTTGAACTTTGGACTTTTATAAACTCTTAAGACTATTCAAAACTATGGAAAGTTTTAAAGTTGACCAAATATATTTTTCATTAAGATGTGGTGATGAACCTATGGGGATCAGGAGCAGAGGATCACAGTTTGTATCTGAACTCTCTCCCACAGATAGAAGATTCTTGTGCTTGAACTTTTTACCTCATCTGGTTCTGCTCCTTTGACAGGTATTGGAAATTTTAGGAGGTGAAACTCACACTCACTGGGGAAGTAGACCAATAGGAGTGTACCTTTGAATGCTATACCTATTTCTAGGTTGAGGTTGTGTTTTCTGTTTCTATTCCTGCATGTTCAGGTCCTCTGGCCAGAGCCACCTGTGTTCTGGAGGTTTGAATGAGAATGTCCCCCAATAGGTTCTAAGTATTAGGAAATTTTGTCATTTGGTGGTGTCAGTCCTCTTTTTTTTTTTTTTTTTTTTTTTTTTTTTTTTTTTTTTTTTGGCATTGTAGCCTTGCTGGATGAAGCATGTGGGAGGTACTTCTAGAATTCTTAACCCATGCCAGATTACCAGTTGCTCTCTGCTTCCTGTGCCTACTTGAACATGTGTTCACTCAGGTTTATGCTCTACCATGCATCCCCCACCATTATGGACTCCCTCTTGAACAGTAAGCCAAATAAACTCTTCCTTCTATAACTTTTATTGTCATGGTGTTTTATAACAACAGAAAAGTAGCTAGTACACCATGTCTTCCCCACTGTAACAGAATGAAATCCCCTAAAACTAGGAGCTGAAATACTTCTTTTTTACCTCAAGATGAATGTCAGTTATTTTCTTCTAATGATGAAGATCTAACACATGTTGTATACAGACATGTTAGTGAAGAAACTCCTTAAGAGGGTATCTTCAACTGTGCTCAGGGCTGTGAAGAATTTGAGTGCAAGGACAATTTGGAATTGACAATATGTTTTTCAAGGGTGAGTGGAGACATGAGTAAGAGAAGTTCTTTGGAAGAATTCATCATAAAGTGTACTTGGAGTAGATTCCAGGAAGATACCATAAAACCATGTGGAGAAAGGAGGCAACCACTATGAATTATTAAAACTCTGTAAGTCAAGATTTTTGCAAAAGAGTAAAAATAGCTAGAAAGTCAAGTGTATTACTTTGAAAAGATAATAGGTAATATAACTGCTTTGTTTTCAAAAGATACGTTCAAAAATGAATACAAAAGTAAGCATACAAAACAAAGTGTAGAAAAATGTGAAAATGAAGCTTGTGCTGGGAGTGAGAAGAAGCCGCACACATCCTTGAGGTAGGCTTGTGAGCTCTCCAATCCTAGCAGCAGGAAAATTGGAGGCCCTTTATACACAGTTATAGGTAAAAGAGGTGATCAGCATTTCAGGACTTATGATTACTCATTTTCTAATTTACTTCATAGATAAAGGATCATAAGATTAGAGTAAGGGGACAGGGCTCCGACCATTATGACCAAAACAGGAATGACTCCACTATCTAATAGAATTTTATATATAAAAGGTTTTATTATTATTTTTATGTGTATGTGTGTATAGCCTGCATGTAGGTAAGTGCACCCATGTGGTACAATGCTCATGGAGAACAAAAGAGGCTGTCAGATCCCCTGGAACCCCAGAACTGGAGGTACATACAGTTGTTAGCTGACATGTGGGTGCTGGGATTCAAACCCAGGTCTTCTGCAAAAAAGCCAGTGTTCTTAACTGCTGAGCCATCTCTCCAGCACCTATCTAATAGAATTTTAATCACTACTGGGACTTGTGAGGTGGCTCAGTTGGCAAAGTACATGTCTCATAAGCATGAGGACATGAGTTTGGATATCTAACATCCACATAAAAGCCAAGTGTAGTGTTTATGCCTGTAATCCCAGTGCTTCATGGGCTGAGACCAGAGGATCCCTGAGGATTGCTTACTAACCAGTATACATGTAAAAATTAGTTGTAGTTTTGCTGAGAGACTTTGTCTTTAAAAATCATGTGAAAAATGATTAAGGAAGACATTCAGCAAACATACATGTATGCATGTACTCACACATATAAGCTTACATACACAGAGATTGATTTTAATCACTACTGAAATTATCTAATTGAGCATAATTGTGTATTTTTAACAGATGAATCCAATTTTAAATATGGAAGAAACAGTGTATCAGTGTATTAGGCACAATGCAGCTTCTGCTTTCCCTGTAGAATACAGGGGAAATGAAGGGTACAGTGGCCAGGAACATTGAACAGGTAGAGCAGAATAATTGTTACAAAAATCCATGAAATAAAAGTGGGACAGTAGGGGGATAACAAAGGGAGAAATAATTATAGTGTCACTATTAATAAAATGGGTTTCTGTAACACATTGGTAGTATAGTAGTGTTCCTGGAATATTTAAGCTCAAAATTGAGCAGGTGAGACTCACAAAGGAAGGCTTTTGAATTTGAGAATGTGGAGTTTTTTAGGTTTCATATATTCAAGATGGGCATGTCAAACACACACAGAGAAATCAGGCAAATACAATAAATTACCATTTATACACTGTATGGATTTATAGAATGGAGAAAAAGTGAGAATTACAAGATGATAAAATGGATGAGGGTATATACTTGGAAGAACAGTAAATGACTGAAAATATAACTAAAACTATATTAAACTGGTGTGATGGTACATGCCTTGAATCCCAGCACTCAAGAGGAAGAGACAGGTGGATCTCTGTGAGATTGACACCAACCTGGTCTACATCACAAGTTCCAAGCCAGCTGGGGATATAAGGAGATCCTGTCTTCAAAAAATTATCAAATTATGAGTTATCTCCTGTTTTTAAAAAGACAAATTAATTGCATGACATGGGTACACTCACATACATGCAGGCAATACTCATACACTAAAAATAATAAATAAAATATATTTTAAAAAGACAAATTATAGTCTAGAGGGGTTTGGATGCCATAGCCTACAGGAGAAATACAAGCCTTGGCTTCCAGACTATGGGTTTATGAGATCATTTTCTACTTGGTCTCTAAAACTAAACAGAATAAGAAAACAAAATAAGAGAAGAAGGTACAAGTCTACGGACTAACTCTCCGACTCTATAGTAAAATCTTGTCCCCCATTCTGGAGGAAGCAATGTGAATGCACTTAGACTACTGGGGTTTAGGAGTGATGTGGCAGGTGGCAGTGACTCCTGTGAACTTCTAAAGCCATAGTAACACCTTCAGGTTATAGATGTTTTTACTTATATATGAAAAAAATAAGGATGAAGTACTATATTTCTTATGATAATAATAGCACATGAGTTCTATAGTCACAGAGGAATATTTGAAGGGAGATAGAAAAGTAAAAGTGACTAGAAAAATTTTCAAATGCATACTACAGCACAAGGGCAAACAAGTAGGAGTGAAAAAGTGTTTTCTTCCATGTCTCTAGGGCATTTTCTTAATTGGAAATTGATGTAGGAGGCCTCCGTTTACTGTGGTAATGCTGTCCCTGGGCAATTGGAGCTAGCCTCTTTTATTATTTACTTATCAGTTGTTGTGATTAAAAACCTATGACTAAGGAAACTCATAGAAGGAAGAGTTTATTGAGCTTATGTTTCCAGGGTAAGAGTCCATACTAATGGGGGAGGAATTGTAGAAGAAGGTGGCTGGCCCAGAAAGCCAAGCAATCACATCTTTAACAGGCACAGGAAGAAGAGAGGGACTGGAAATATGACAGGTTCTAAAAACAGCACCATTTGAACTACACTGACTGCACTGATTCAGCTGCAGCCTGGGATGGATTCTGGCTGGGCTAATCCACCTTATCAGCTTTTCTATTCTGTGGGTTTCTATGAGTATTTTTGCCACCATTTTCCTTTCACAAATTGTGGGCTTAGCTGATTGTGGTATTGTCCTGAAACTGCCATTTCAATTAAAAAAAAATTTTTTACAAAAACTTTGTTGAGAATTTCATACGTGCATATAAGATGTTTTGATCAATTCCATGCCCACACCCTCCCCTCCAACATTACCCCTCTGAAGAGTTAAACCAAAAATCTTTTAAGGATTAGATGCAAGCTCCCAAATACTTTTGAACAGAGTATGTTGCTAACAGGCCCAAGGACATTTTGACTTTTAGCCAAGAAACTGGCTACATTTCTTTGGGGTCTTTTTACCCTAACTGCTTAGCCAATTCCTACCTCCTATTCTTATCACACCATCCTCTGAAGGGGTTACCCAAATTGCCAATAGGGAATAGGGACACAGACCACTCTGGCTTCTTCCATGCTGAACAGGGACGCAGGGTGAGGCAATTGGAGTACCCCTTCAGTGTGTCTATCTAAAAGACTCCCAAATTGCATAACTATTGTCTCTAAGGGGAGAAGAAATTCCTTGAATCATGAATAGGAGATGTGAAGGAGAAGTAAAGGCAAGAGTAATTAGCATTACAAGTTCTAGACAGGGCACTAGAAAAAAGAACAGGGCAGTTTTCATATGTTCATATGAGAGCCCATTGTAGTTTCTTGACAAGGCCTTCCAATTGTTTATGCAAACTTAGAGACCTATCCCTAAAGACCATAATCTCCTTTTCTAAGAGAACCTCTCCTTAAACACATGCCTTGGTTGCAACATTAAACTTCCCATAGACTTTTTTCAATTCAAACTGTACACTCTGCATTTCTTTCTGTTCCATTTGTTCTTTTTCACTGTAGGTCTTCATAATATTCACCATTAATAACCGCACCATTATTTCTATCTTAGGCTGAATTGAAATTTCCTCCACCAATGAAATTAATTAATTTCCTTTCAACTTAGCCTCCCTTTGCCCATGGATAGGCTCCAGCCAGATACTTCAACAAAATATCACAGTTGCTGCTTAAGTTGTTATTTTTGTCTGCAACTAAGTTTGCTTTCTTCTAGGCTCCTACTAGACTAGTCCATTTAGCCATGTTTACAGCATTCAACTACATTGTTAATAAAACCTTCAATGTCTTCCACAGTCCTCCAAAAACCCTCATGGTCAGGTTCTTCACAGAAACAGCCCACTCTGTGGTGCAAACTTCTGTATTAGTTACTTTCATGTTCCTGTAATAAAACACCGTGATCAAGGCAACTTATAAAAAGAAGAGTTTAATTGAAATTATAGTTCCAAGAGTAAGGGTGTCCATAATGGCAGGGGAGGCATGACAGAAGGAGATAGTCAGAGCAGAAAGCCAATCGATCATGTCTTCAAGTAGGCACAGGCAGAAAAGAAAGCCTGGAAATCTGGCAAGGCTTAAGAAAAGTCAAAACATGCCTAAGTGATGTGTTTCATGTTGCATGGCCATACTTCCTAGAAGAAATTCATGTTACCTTTCAAAGTTACTTTGGGTCCATTTCTTGTTACTGCAATAGAAAAATAACTAGGGAAGTCTAATGTAAACAATTTGCCTATATAATATGGAAGTTTCTGTATACATTGTGATAACGGAGAATTTTTTTTTTTATTCTTGAGTTAAAGAGAATCCACTTTATCATTTCTGAATGTTACCTACACAATTTAAAAGTTTGGGTGGAAGTGAGGCATGGTGGCTCATGCCTTTAATCCCAGCACTCAGGAGGCAGAGGCAGGTAGATCTCTGTCAGATCAAGACCAGCCTGGTCTATAGTGTGTTCTAGGACAGCCAGGGTGGCAGGAAAACCCTGTCTCAAAAAGACCAATAAAGAAAT
>NW_008351640.1:1554445-1568545 GCF_000622305.1 Nannospalax galili | reverse complement strand
ACCTAGAGACCCTGTCTCAAAAAGACCCCAAAATAAATAAATAAATAAAAATATAAATAAATAAATAAATAAATAAATAAATAAATATTAAGTGAAATAAGTTCCTATCATATGTGCTTAAAAACCTCCAGCTCCATGGCCCACACCTACTTGGCATAACTAGCTAGACCATCCCCACCCTGTCCTTATTCCTAACATGGGCCCATGCCCCCACATGCTCATCTGCACCAAGTACTCCAGACTAGCATCTCCTAAACAGGTTAAGTCCACTATATCTGCACTCATACCAGTTACATTCTCCTGTTCCAGAGCCCACACCTACTTTGCCTATCTGGATTCACCCCATAATTTCCCCTGTCCTTTCTGGGGCCTAGGCCCCTCTTACTTGGCCCACTTGAGACCTCTTGACTTCACTCCTAGGCAGACTCCATCCACTGCCTCATGGACCCCTTGCACCTGGAACACCTGTATTCTCCTGATTCAGGGCTCATATCACCTCTGCTTAGTCAGTTAGACACCCTCCCTCCCTTACTGTCCTCTACTGACCTTGGCCCTAGACTTCCTCCTAATCTTCTTGAATGAGACCTCCTGACTATACTGCTAGAAAGCAGTCACTGGATACCCCAGAGTCTACAGCTGGACCTAGCTCCATTCTTCCTGCTGGAGAGCTCTTGATTAGTTACCCTTGAATCATCCTGCCCTGCCAATAAAAAAAGATCAAAAGTGAGAAACTGAAGTACAGACCAACTAATAATTCATACTCAACCATAAAGGTACCAAACCACATCAACAATATAAACATAACCAAACTTCACCTAAACAAGGGCAGACTAGAATTTCTTATCAGGCACAAAACCAACAAAAGAAATCCATATGCCCAGCCCACAACATAACATTAAATAATATAAAAATCCAAGATGATATTATCCACCATGGCCATCTGTCCTACTGAAATGTACTACAATGAGAAATACCCAGTGGAACCCCAGGATGAAGAAAAATAACACTCATAAACACAATAAAAAAATGCAATGATTTTAAATAACATACAACTCAAACAATTCCAAAGGCTAGGAATAAACTCCAGACTGTAGCTTAAGAAAATACAAATATATGGCTAAATGAAATGAAAAGATGATTCAAGACTTGAAAACAAAATTCATATAGAAATAGAAATGTTGAATAAAATTCAAACTGTAAAGACTGAGTCTATAGATCATAAGCATAGAGGAAAGAGAAGAATGACCTCAATCACATTTACCACATCTTCAACAGAATTCTAGAAGAAAATTCCCTTAAATAAGAAAAGACATTCTTTCACAGATACAAGAAGCACACAGAAGACCAATTCCAATTAGACAGGACTAGAACAGAACCTTCCTACGGTATATCATAGTAAAACACTAAATATACATAACAAAAAGAGAGTACTGAAAGATGCAAGAGAAAAGTTACAAGTTACAAATTAAGGAAAGTCCATCAGAATTACAGCTGACTTTTCAAAGCATGGTATAAAAGCCTGATAAGACCGGCTGAAAGAATTTCCAGTTCTAAATGATCATAGATGAAAACTCAGAATAATTTAACCAGTGAAGCTGTTATCAGAATTGAAGTGAATAAAATGTTCTGTGATGCAAATAGGCTGAAAGATTTGATGATCCCTAAGACAGCCCTACAATGCAATACAAAGGAACAAAGAAAGAAATACTATTATTAAAAGGATACAGGTAGAAAACAAATGAAGGTATAATAACAGAAACAAAATATGAACAAAACAAACAGAAAATAAATAAAAGTCACCAACCACACATTTCAATATTAACTCTAAATATCAATGGCCTCAACTGCTCAGTCAAAAGACACAGTGAATTGAATAAAGAAACAAAATCCATGTTTGAATTGTCTGCAAGAAGTTCAACTTACCTCCATGGATAGGCACCACCTTAGGTTGAAATGATGGGAAATATATTCCAAGAAAATGACACTAAGAAATAAGTAGGAGTTGCTATACTAATATCTGACAAAATAGACTCCAAGTTAAAAATCAATCAAAAGAGATAAAGAAGGTCATTACATTTAGATCAGGGAAACAGTTGACTAAGAAGAGATAATAATCATGAACATATATGTACCAAACTCTGGGGCATCCAGCTACATTATAACAGTACAGGACTACAGGACTTCAAGACACAGATTAACCAAAACTCAGTAATAGCAGATTACTTAAACACCCCCACTTTCTCCAATAGAACAAAGAATAAACATAGAAATATCTGAATTAAATGGTATCATGCATAAAATGGACCTATTAGAAATCTACAGTATATTCGATCTAAGCAGTAAGGATTACAAATTCTACTTAGCAATCTATTGAAGTTTCTCTAAAATAGGTCATAAAACAAACCTTAACCAAATAAAAAGTTTGAAATAATTTCACCTATTTTATAAGATCACAATGCAACAAAATAAATTCAACAGCAAAAGAAAGTCTAGTAAATACATAGACTCATGGAGATTGAACAACACACACCTGAATGATGAATGGGTGAAAGAAGGAATCAAGAAAGATATAAAAGTATTGCTGGAGCTAAATGCAAATGATAACACAGAGCAAAAATCCCCTGGGACACAATAAATGAAACTCTAAGAGGGAAAATTATAGCTTTAAGTGCTTATGTTAAAAAAAACCTGAAAACTACAAATAAATGACTCAATGATGCAGCTCAAGCAGTCTTTAAAAAACTATAAATAAATCTATAACACAACCCTGTTATGACTCTCCTTGTTATATACCTGAAGGACTCACTCTACTACAGAGATATTTGTGTAGCCATACTTACTGCTATTCTTTTTCACAATCACTAAGAAATAGAAACAGCATAAATGTCCCTCATCTGAGGAATGGATCATGAAAATGTGGCATATTTACACAATGAAGTTGTACTCATCACGTAATAAAAGAAAATCATGAAGTCTATATTTAAATGGGTGGAACTAGAGATGGTTTTATTAAGTGAAATAACAAAGGCTCAGAAAAATCAAGCTGCATATATTCTGTCTCATTTATGGATCTTAGTTCCAAATCCTTATATTCATGTAAAGGGAAAGCAGAGCTAAAGAGAGGGGAATACCTGAAGATAAGTGTCACCAAAAGGGAAATGAGGAAAATAGTTGTAATTGGCTGGGAATGGAGTACGGATGTTTATACATGGACCCATGGAGGTAAAGGGGAAGAAGGAGCTGAAGAGAGGGCAGATTAAAGGAGACATGTAATATCATGGCAGAAATGGAGAAAAAGTAGGTATTTTAACCGGGAAAGATGAGCGATGACTAGACAGGGAGAAAGAGAACAGAAAAAGAATGCTTAAGTGGTATGAAAAATCAGAAGGGAAAGTGTTAGTTCAAATGTCTAATGAAAAATAGGCATATAACACCTGTACATGAGTGCATGTATATACTTGAATGCTATATAACAAGAAACACAGTTCCTGACAGGTGAAAACTCCCTCTGAGTTGTTGGTTAGGGTAGTTTAAGAGACTCCCTCAATAACACAGACTATTGTCACGTACTTTAATTTCCTCCCAGAACATGAAAATAAGACCCTATTCCTGATGACAGTATATATGTTGGATATAGGACTTGGAGAAATGGAGCTGGAACTGGCCTGCAACTCTCCTCCCTAAAAAATAGCTCTCATTGTTTTAGAGAGTAATATGCTAAAGGAGAAAAGCAATCAAAGGTTCAACCCAGCTGTAAAGCCAAATAATAACAACAGCAACCTGCACAGCAAACTATTTTTATTGGAGAAGTATTGATATGTTTATCTTGTGGGTTGTCAAAATCTAGCTAATTGAACTTTAAACACTGGAGGGAACTCATGTGTGGTACTGTAAACATACATATGAATGACAAGATCATATATCCTAGAGAAAAGCCTACTTCTGTCACCCCCTAGACAGTTTCTTACTACATGTTAAATATGGATCCTTATAATTACATATATCTCGCCATTCACCAAAAAAGTTTCTTCTTGCAGCAGATGGAGCCTCTTACCGAGTTCCACATCTGGTCAAATACAGATAATAAGTGTACATGAGAGGCCCAGACCTAAGTGACACATTTACAATGCAACCTCTACACCCAAGGTTCAGGGAATGTAGAAGAACAAGAGGCATAGAGAATAGTAATGCATCTCTCAGCTTTCACCAGCAAAGCTCCCCCATGCAACAGAAAGCCACAAGTGGAAATATGTAGAGAATAAGACAATGCAGATTGTGTGTCCCTGGTTAGGACTCCTATATCAAACCTCTGACACATAGGGCTCAAGAATCATTGCAGAAGACAGGGTGGAAAGACTTTAAGATACAGTTGTGGTGGATTATCACAAGAAAACAGAGTTTTCCAAGCAATGGGAACTTGCTCATATGAACTTATAGAATGGTTCCAGCATGCCCAAGACCTATGTAAACAGAAATCAAACAAAAAGCCAGCATAGAAGTTGGAAAATGTTCAAGAAGCCCAAACTTTAGCTGAGGAACTATTGATAGCTGATCATTTCTAGATTAGGAGAGCTGGTCTTCTTTAAAGGAGTGATGCTTAATAGACCGAACAGAGTTCAGTGTATAAACTGACATGAGGGGATGTTTGTGTACACAAACATGACTCACTAGAACTTAACAAAATGAATGAAATCCTGTAGGGGAGGTATTGAGGGTACATATATGTGAGGTAGTTTAAATATTATTTGGAGGAATTATTTGAAATGTACAAAAGTTCAATAGAAATATAATGTATAAAATGAATTATTTGATTTTAATTGTACTTAATTATTTGAAAAATTAAACCTAAAACATTACCGTAAATTGCTACAAAGAACATTACTGTGCCTATCACCTTTATTCTCCTCTCCTTTTTGCTTATTTCATTAGTATTTTATCTTCATTGTTTCTCTCCCTTCCTTTAAACCCATGGCTTTCATTAGTGTGTAGTTTCTTGGGATCAATATTTTCCTATGAATATAAGTGTAGGAATTAGAATAGATAAATGGAATAACTTAAGATAAACTAGAAATGTAACTATGATATTGATAAAAGTATATTTAATAAGATACATAATCTATCACCTATAGTTTACAAGGACTATCTAGATGCACTGTCCCAGAAATGTTAGAACATTGTGGTTAATGATGGCGTATAAATTCTCAATGAACAAAGATACTCTCCTAAAAAATAACTAATGTAATTGACACAATCAGCAGTTTAATTGCAGTGTGGTACTTATTAAGTCAATCAAATTTTTATTTATTATTTTTTAAATTTTTTTTCAGAGACTTGGCATTTTATGTGCATTATTTGGCATTCTAGCCTACACCCACTTTAAACTTAGCTCACAGGAAGAAAGGAAGTTGGTCCAACATCCCTGAGTGTGAGTGGAGGAGAAGAAGTTGCACTGAGAAGAAATGTTAAGTGTCTAAGTGAATTTCCAAAATGTATATTATTATGGTACAAAATTCACTGAGTGATTTATTAGAAAGAATGATGAACAATGTTTAGTTTGAGAATTTTTAAACTATATATTCTGATATATGATCACATCCACTCCCATTTCCTCACTCCAAATGCCCTCAAATCCACCCAATATAACCTTTAAAGAGTTCATGTCCTTTTTTCCCCTTATAACTCCTAGCTAGTTATGCCCATATGTGCAGAATCTTTTTCCATGGAGCATGGGAATTTTTTTCACTGAAGCATGGGAAAAAATCCTCAAAAAGAGAAACCCCCTCTCTAGAATCTGTCTACTGACAATAGTTCCTCAGCAAAGATCGGGTCTGAGGATCATCTACCCCATATTATGCAGGTAATCACAGCTGCTGTGAGTTTATGAGTACAACAGCCATGTCATGCCCAGAAGACAGCATTTCTATTCATACCTCTATCCTATGGTTTTGATATTCTTTCCACTTCTTTTCTATAACATTCCTTGAGCCTTGGTGAAGTCTGCATTATTATAAATGTCTGGTTTACGGTTGAGGACTGACTCTTGTTCTCACCACTTTGACCAGTACTGCATCTCTCCATTGACTGCTGTCCATTGCAAAAACATAAAATTAAATAAACATTCTCTTATGAAGTTTGATAGCATTCCAGGTATATGAATATAAACATAAATATGTAGAAGACACTTTGACAGCATAGCCATTTAGCAAAAAAACTATGCAGTCTAACCTAGGATCTATGATATACACAGTTATGGGCTTTTGACATTTTCTTAATTTCTCAAATTCTCTACACAGTGTCATTTATAAGCTATTTATTTATTACCCAAGAGCTATTTGAAAATATTCATTATTTTCACTTGACGTTTTAGTCTCCTTTAATCTAGAGCAGTTTCCTCATTATGGAAGACATTAAAGTCTTTCAAAAACATAAAGTGGAGTTTAGAATCCTTTTTTCCTAGTGGGCAGGATTGTTTTGTTTATTGCTTTCTTGTTTCATATAAGTGTGGATGTCATGGGCATTAAGCATTTAAATAAGAATCATGAAAGCTATTATTTTTCTAATTTAGTTTCCATTTAGGTACAAGAGTTATATTCAAATTAATGGCGCAGAGTTTCTTTTCCTGGAGAATACTCAGTTCTGCTATATAGTAGGACTTGTTTAAATGTAAAAGGTAATATAATTACTGCTATTTCAGGATACAACATAATCCTTATACTCTATCTTCATAAATAAGTATACCACAAAAAATATCTTAGCCAGTTTCCTTAATTAGAAATATAATAAAGGCTTTATTTCAAAGCAGTTATATACCATATATTTTTGAGAACTGATAGTATAATTTATTATATGCTTTTCCCAAATGCAATAAGACATAAATTATTTGATTTTACATGCAGTGCTTTAGGGTGTAAAATCTGTTACACATTTTTCTACCCTATAATTTCATGGTGTTACAATATTATTCAATAATGATGCAGCAGTCATTCAATAATTACTGTATTACTGAATAGTAGTTACTTTGTAATGAGGGGATCAATTTCCAAACACTGCCTGCATTAAGGCAATTGGGGACTTATTAATACGATGGTGAACAAATTAACCTATGATATTTTTTGCATATAAAATAAATTCAAAAGAGATAAATCCTATATCTAGATTGTAATATAAGTTCATGTTTAAATTCATAAAAAAATAGTATGTTTATATTAAAGGAACAATTATTTACTTCTCATTAAAAACCTATTTCCAAATATTTGTTGTTATTTATATTAAGTAACAAGGCACATGATTAAAAGCAACTGGAACCAATAAATTGTAAGTGGTTTTCTTTTAGTAGGAAAATAGAAAATTAAATAGGTGAAGATGATTCCTTCCATGTGTCATTTTACAAAATAATTATTTGCAAAGATTGGGCTTCATTACATGGCTTTGCTTCTGCTGCATTCCACTGGGAGATGTTTGGTCATGTCATTTCTCTCCAAATAAAAAATCCAAATGACATTAATTATTATATTGATGTATACAAAGTACTAAAGAGCCTGTCCAGTCTAGAATACTGCACATTTATTTTTGCTTAGTACACTAGGCATCTTCTTCTCCTAGACCACTGCTACCAATTAGATGTAGATTACCCGAATAAATTTCCTGTGAGCTGGATTCTTAGTGTAACAATTTTTAAAAATTAATGAGAACTTTAAGAATTAGGACCTGATGGGGATTAGAGAAATGGCTCAATGTTTAAAAGCATTGGCTGCTTTGGCAGAGGACCTAGGTGCAAATCCTACCACCCACAGTGTGACTAACAATCTTCTGTAACCCCAGTTGCAGGGGGTCTGACTCCCTCTTCTGATCTCCATGGGTATTGCACAACATGGATGCACTTCCATATATGCAAGCAATACACTCCTACACATAAAAATAATAAATAAACTATATTTAAAAAAAAATTAGGACCCAATTAATCTTCAGGCTACTGTTTAAGTGCTTTCAGAGGATTATTGTAGGTCTCATGGTAGTTCAAGAAGTCCAGAGTCTCAGCTTTTGGCTTACAGTGTGTTGCTGGTTCTCTTCAGGCCAGCTGTGAAGACCCTAGCCTGGATCCAGTCCCCTGCCAATTGGGGGGGGGGGGCAAGAGGCACGAAGTCACAACACACAGACTCCGGGAGTCAGGTAAAAACAAGCACTAGGTGAGGTCCTGCAGGCTCCTTTAATGCAGGAGGGGGCAGGCCTTATATTTCCCTTTTCTCCAACCCCAAGTCCCTTTAGTCAGCATACCGTGTCAGCAGTCACTGGGCTCCCAGCAGGGTAGGAGGGGGGGGCTCCTTTTAGTGGGCTATTTGTCTACCAAGAAGTGAAGTGAATTCTCACTGAAAACCAGGGCTCTGGGTCCACGCCATCTTTGGAGGCCGCCTGCTACACAGTGTTGATATGTGATCTTTCCCTTTCCTATATGTGGCCATGTACTTAAAAAATATTCCCCTGGCTGAACTTTTAATGGTGATTTAAAGTGCTTTATAATGTGAATTTTGCGTAGAGACCTGTTAAAATTTCATCTACAAATTTGGGTTTTTATTTCCTTATTAGTAATTTGTTTCTTAGAAATAGTCTAGACTTCTGACTATATAATAGTTGGAGAACAGGTAAGAAACTCTGTGTGAAATAAAACAGTAGATACCAAAATTACAGTGAGGATAGCAAAAGAAGTACTGATTATATGTGTGTGTGTGTATGTGTGTTATAAATGTATGAATGTACATATTGTACGTAAAGCAATAATAATCAAAGAAGAAGACAAGAAATTAAGAGGAAGATGGAGGAAAACCTACAGAGTGGGCGTATATATTCAGAATACACAATTAAAAAGCTTGACCTCTGAATACATGAAATTATTTTCAACCTACTTATAAGAAAATTTCTAAACCAATAAGCTGATTTATGCAGATATTTCAAATATATACAAATATGCAAAGCACATAAATATTCAATATTAGAGAATTGCAGCTTAAACTTATAATGGTTCAAAAGATAGAAGAAAATGCAAATAACCACCACTTAAATGAAAACATATGGTCATGTGTATACATTCATGCATATACATTTTTAAAATAAATGCATCAAGTGCTAAAAGAACATGAACAACTGAGTTCAGTTCACAGCTGGTGAAAGTGACCTATAGGCTTAATATAATAGCATGTTTCTTAAAAATTAAGTTTCACTAATTGTACCATATTATATACTCCATTTCTACATATACCTTCCCTCTGCAAATAAAATAAAGTATTATGCAGACTAAACTAAAGTAAATATTTTGGTAGCATTATCTGTGATAGAAAAATTGCAAAAGTCAGTAACAATCAAGATGAGAATGGATACTAAAATAGTATTATACATTACATAAAGAATAAATAATATTCTTCAATAAAAAGAAAGTATTAGCTGGGCATGGTGGTGCAAGCCTTTAATCCCAGCACTCAGGAAGCAGAGGTAGGCGGATCTCTGTGAGTTCAAGGTCAGCCTGGTCTCCATGGTGAATCCAGGACAGTTGGGGCTACAGGGAGACCCTGTCTCAAAAAGACCAAAAAAAGAAAAATCAAAAAAAGAAAGAATTGATTCACATGACAACATAGGAGGTTAGTGAAAATATTACACATAATAAACAGAGCTTGGGAAAATAATCACACTCATTTATATAAACTTCAGGAAAATGGAAGAGAAGATAGTTACCTAATTCAAACACTTGTTTTCCTGTTTTATAGTGTGGATTTACAGAAGGGCCATAAAAGTACAAAGTAAAAATTTTGGAATATACAATTTGTGGAATGAACAATTTTTTGTTATATGCCTATTTTCATGATTGTGTGTATTTATAAACATACACATGTCAAAACACTTCAAAATAATACATTTTTTTTTGGTCTTTCTGAGACAGGGTCGCTCTGTAGCCCCAGCTAGCCTTAAACTCGCTACATAGACCATGCTGGCCTCTATCTCACAGACATCCACCTGGAACTGCCTCCCAAGTTCTTGGAGTAAAAAGGTGTGTACCACCATGCCCGGATTTTCATTCTTGAAGTATTTGCTCTTCACTGTGTTCCAGCTATATATCAATGAAGACATTTTAAATGTCATTGTCAAGGAACTGGAAAAAAAAACCCTAAAATTTGAATTAAAATATTTGAACAGCATACATCCCACATGTAACTAATTTCTGGAATATTGAAAGAGCTAATACAACTCAACATTAATAAATGGAGACAATCCACTCAATAAAAATATTACCAAGGATTTGAATGGGCAATTCTTCAGAGCAGATAAATAGCTGAAAAATCAGTATATGAAACAGTGAACACTTTCAGCACTCAGAAATCAAAGGAAAATGAATTCCACAATGAGATATTTGCAAAAATATTAGGAAGGCTAAAAGTAAAGGAACTAAGTATCCAACATATCAATGAAGACTTGGAGCTTGTAGGACACATATAACAAGTAGGAAATGGTTCCAAATTTTATGATAAAGTTGCTTATGTGTTTCATAATTTAGCAATTACTTCCTCCCTGTCATTTAATCAAAGTAAATGAAAATGTCTAAAAAAGAATTTGTGTGTAAATATTCATGATATTAATTTTAGTTATGGTTTTTGAAGTTGTTTTTTATCATTCGACTTCATGAAGCACTCCAGAGTTTGAACTGACATCATTTGGGTTGCATGACAAGCACATTTATGGATATACATGTCCACTGCCTCCAGATTTTATTCTTGATAGAAATAGAAAGGCTACATCTAACAGTGTCTGGTATTGATAAAAAAAATTGACGTATTTAGACAATGGTACACTGTTCAATAACTAAAATGAAAATAACACCATGAATAAATCTTAAAAACATTTATACTAAGCAGGAGGTGTTAGATAGCAGGCCTCTTACACCATAAATGTCCCATGTATATGAGATTGTGGAATTGTGTGTTATGAAACATCCCAGTTTAATGGTTGCTTGAGGTCATGATGGGGAAAGTGTCATTCATTTTAAAATAAAAATGAGGAAATGTTTCTTGTGGCTAAACAAATATCATACATGTAAAGATGGAGATGGCTGAGTGGGTAAAATATTACACACTAATGAACAAACATAAGGACTGTGTTCAAGTAGAATAAGACATGCTTGTAACCCAACATCTGGGAATTGAAAAAGGTTAATCTTAGGAACTTGCTGGCCATTCAGTGTAGCTGAAACAGTGACTCCTATGTTCATGAAATGCCGTCATGCCTCAAAAAATAAAGTGCAGACTGAAAGAAGATACCTGACTTCAACCGCTTCTATATAGACAAATGAGTGTGTGCACGCATATGCATGTGCACACACTCACACACACAACTTCATAATATATATGATCACAGTAATTACCTGGATATATGTATTCATCAGAAACAATTTAACTGTATATTTATGATAGGAAAATTTTAGTCTATGAAATATAATTCATTATAAATAATAAAAAAAACAAATGAAGCTAAAATAATTATGCTGCATTTCATAGAATGGACAGGGTATACATTTAGACTTTTAAACAGATGTGCATAAATATAGTCTTTTGCAATAATAAAAAAAATTAAGCATAACATTAGGCTATTAAATACATGGTCTAATGCTAATCAGTTAAGGAGAGTAAGAAATGGTTCACACATAGGAAGTATCGATGTGAAATGTGGTCTGTAGTCACTGATTTTAATCTATATTCAATTATGAACCACCAATATTGATAAACATCCTAAGCAGGTCATCATAAAGGACATGCTACAGCAATTAGAATCTGTTCCATTCAAGCTCCAATCCTTCACTTGTCTGCCCAGAAGACTTTTTGTTATAACTGAAAGAAAGCCTTCCCAGATTGTGGATTCTTTTCCACAGCATTGAAGGCAAATTTCTGGATAACATTTATTTGTTTTAGAAATATATATTGTACTGTTCTTAGAACTTCTGCACTACCCCATAAAATAATTTTCGTAGAAACAATTTTTCATTAAACATGGGCTAAAGTAAAAGCTGTCTTGGCATTGCATCCAGCAGGTGCAATGGATCTTTTATATCCTGATCCAGGCTTGGCACCTGCTGCTGAGAATATAATTAAGCTGTATAGCTTGATTTTCTTAACAGGCAGTCTTTTTGCCAGTAATTCACGCAAGGTTGGATGGTACCCTTTCAGGTCTGCATTGCATCCTGAGGTTTACTTGCCAATTTCTCCTTTATTTCCTTTTGTTTACAAGTTTCAGATCTGCACTGAAGTCTGAAGAATTTCTTTGCATAAACATTAAACCATTCTTTAATATTTCCCATGTTACATTCTATTCAAATGTTTGGACTTCTAACACCCTCTTAGCCTCACACACTGTAATAAAATAAACTGCAAACCATAAAGATTTAATCAGAATGTTCAAGTGTATGCATTCACAGTAAATCACAAAATAGAAATAACTCCTATATACTTTATTGTTAAAATCTAAATGGAAGGTAAATATTGATTTAGTGGAATAATAGCAAGTGATAAAAAGTAAGGACTATCATACACAAAATGTACATACATTTGTTGCACATTATGCTGATTGGAAGAAACCGCTCCAGAAGAATGCACATCATGCTATTTCATGTATGAAAAGAGCAGTCCATGAATACTATAGAACATGGTCTCCAGAGACTAACTACGAAGGGTCATCAAAAATGGTTTTGAGCAAATGTTGAGATGCTCCTTATTTATATCAATGAGGATTATAATTTAAATTATTTTGGAATGTCCATTTATAAAGGGAATATTTATGTCATGTAAACTTAAACTATATCAAATCATGTGATTTTCTGAGTATATGTGAAGACATATTGTAATTCATATTAACAAATTAATATACAAATGTTTGCTTAGATACATATATACACAGTCCAACATCAATTGGTTTGCTCCAAACATTGCCAATAATACACAGTTATTCAAGAAAATATAATTAAAGGTTTTGAAACACTTGTTTTGTGTTGAGCATTGACCCAGACACAGGGAATACACTCATATAAAAGAATAATATGAAGTCTTCATTCTCGGAGTAGCTGGATATCTTTCTGAAAATGAAATATTGGAGGAAAATAATGAGTGAAAATAAAAAATTAACACATCAAACTATTTCAGAAAGCATGCTTAAGACACAGAAGGGAACAAGTAAAAAGTCTGTAGAAAGAGACTCAATTAGAATACGGAAGAGCAGCAAAGAGGAGGATACCCCTTGCAGTGGTGAAAAGGAGAGGATAGAAATGAGATCAGACAATCAATCATGAACAGGATGACATCATCTATCACAGGCTGAGCACAGCCAGGGTTCTGTAAAAGCTGATTCCCACCACTGTTTTTAGGAGCCCATTATAATGAAGAGACACATTAGAATTTTTTTTTCTCACTTTGTCCCTTCCCAACAGTGCAGGGGATCATCATTTCTATTCCACATCCAGAGATTTGGTAGACTGTTTCACTGAATTAAGAAATCACAACCCAATGGCTGGAGAGCTGTCTCAGCAATTAAGAGCACTGGGTGTTCTTGCAGAGGACCTGGGTTTGGTTCTAAGCACCCGTATGCTGGCTAGCAATCGTCCGCAGCCATAGTTTGGGAGATCTGAGACCCTTTTCTGTGGGCATTGCACACAGAGGTGCACTAATATCCATGTAGCCAAAACACTTATAAACATAAAATAAAAATAAATGATTTAAAAACATAAAAATTATTTCAAAAACAATAAAGAAACCACAACACAAGCTTCCCGGAGAAAAATAGGAAATGAAAAGTAATATGAAAGTAACATGAGAAAGTATTGATGCACCATGAAAAGACCTACTCTTCAAATTATGGGCATAAAAATTTTTGAAGAACACTGCAGTGAAGGCATAGAAAATATCTTCTATAAAATCATAGAAGAAAATTCCTCAAATCTAGTGAAAGAGATGTTCATCCAGATACAAGAAACCCAAAGAAAATCAAACCAAATGAAAAGGACCTCCCATGATTATGGATTAATACTGTGAAAATGGTCATCCTACCAAAAAACAATCTAAAGTTTCAGCACAA
>NW_008351640.1:1512061-1554293 GCF_000622305.1 Nannospalax galili | reverse complement strand
AGAGAGAGAGAGAGAGAAATAGGATAGCCAAAGCAATCATGAAAAATAAGAGACACCACCATTAGTAAATTCCAATTATACTAGTGTCTGGTATAGGCTCCATCTGATGAAATGGAGCTTAAATCCAATTAAAGCGTGTTTGGTTACTCCCATAATATTCATACCATTATCACACATGTGGGCATGTCTTACTAGTTGCAGTTTACAGGAATCACACTGGGTCAGGTTGATTATTACATTCTTTTTATTTTTATTTATTTTTATTTTATTTTTTTTAGAATTCTGCTGTAAAACCATCTGGTCCTGGGCTCTTTTAGCCTGGAGGTTTTGTATTACTATTTCAATTTCCTTATGTACTGTGGGTGTGTTTAAGCTGTTGATCTCTTCTTGATTTTGTTTTGGTGGTTCTCGCGATTTTAGACACCTGTCCATTTCTTTTAGGTTTTCAAATTTAGTAGCATATGGGTTTTTAAAGTGCTCCCTTACGATGTTCTGGATCTTTTTGGTGTCTGTTGTGATGTTTCCCCTTTCATCTCTGATTTTAATGTTCTGGATCTTTTTGGTGTCCATTGTGATGTTTCCTCTTTCATCTCTGATTTTATTGATTGGAGGTGCTCTTTCTTTCTTTTGGTTAACTGGACTAGGGATCTGTCAATCTTGTTTATTTTTTTATTATTTTATTTTTTAAATTATTTATTTAATAACCATATAATTAAAAGAAGCATTTCATTACAACGGTATTGACATATTCAATAACAATTTCCAGAGCTAAGATGTATCTCTTTCAAACTTGACCATAAATTTCATTATTAAAATACACAGTTTCATACAGAAAAATTCATTTTTAATATAATTGACACTAAGATTCACATGTGTTTCTAATCTCTGTATATCTGATTATTATTAGTCACAGTCTGTTACTTTCTGAGCTCCTTGGCATGTGAGCATGGATATAAAATCATCAGGTAGATTTCTTTAACTTCTAGTAGCATGCATAACACATCAACATCAGCTTTATTTCTTCTTCTTTGTCTATAGGTTGTGCAAATTGTGCCTTCAGGATTAAGGTCTTACTATCACGTTTTGAGGAGTAACCAAGAGCAGGGCAATAGCCAGTATTATTTGAGGGTTTATGGGACCCCCAGTCAACAGCTTCTAGGAAAGGAGTCTATTCTCCCCATTCTGGGTAACACATTTTAATCTCTTGTTATATTCTATATGTATATACGTTCAAAAGGTCCTTTAGAGGTAGATTTCTATATGAGTTTTTCTAAAGGCCTTTACTGTTACTTATCCCTCCACATACTCCATCTTTTTCCCTACACCTCTTTCTTGACAATGATATCAAATGTAGGAACCTGAGGTAAGACAGGTCACAGGAAATGGGGGAAAACTAATTTTCATTTTCTACTAAATAGTTACATACTAAACTGACTCCTAAAGACTTATTATATCCATAGCTTAACGCATCTTTCAACTCTTATCAGAAGATGGTGATTCACCCAGAACCCTACAACTCGCCAATGTATGAAGAACAAGAGTCTGCAGAATATGTATCCATGAATAGGACACTTAGATCAAAATTTTGCCTCCCAGAGCTCAGGAATCATTGTAGAAGAGAGGATGGGAATATTGTAAAAGCTAGAGGTGATAGATGATCACAAGGAAACAGTTTTTCAGACAGCTTGTCAGTTACTCATATGAACTTACAGCAATGGTGGCAGAATGCAGGAGCAAGTTTGCAACAGATAAAATGCCTAGATAGACATGGGGAAGTGGTTAAGAAATTCTAACATAACCTAAGCAACTTTTGGAAACTTATGAGTACTTGGGGAAGGGGACAGAGTACACTGGTAGAGTACATTAAATTGGGCAGGAGTCAAGAAGGGGAGGTATGCATAGGGGACAGTATGTAAATACCATCAAATTTTATTGTATGAAAAAAATTCAACAAAATATTCTTAATTCTAATATACCCACAAAAATTGTGCCGTAGAGGTATAGTAACAAAAACAACACAGTATTGGCATAAAAACAGACATATTTGATCATTAGCATATAAATAAGGATAAACATTTAAGTCCATTCATCTATATGACTGTGGAAATCAATTCATTTATAGCCACCCTGTTTTGGCAAAGAGGGCAAAAATGCACATTGGAAAATATTACAAATGTTTCTGGTCAAACTGAATCGTTAGATGTAGAATAATGAAACTGGATCCCTATCTCTCACATATGTACAAAACTCAAGACCAAAGGGATCAAGGTTCTCAGAACAAGATCTGAGACCCTGAATCAAATAGAGGAGAAAACAGGGACTACATTGAAAATAATAGGCGTAAGAAAAGACTTTTTGTAAGGATCCCTATAGTGCAGGCATTAAGACCAACAAAAGCCTTGGGAAACTAAGGAGGTCATTTTTTGAGGAACAAAGGAGACCATTAACTGAGTGAAGAGGCAGCTTAAATAACAGAGAAAAAAATATTTACCAACTATACATCTGACAGAGGAATAGTATCTAGAATATACAAAGGACTTGGAAACACATACAAACCAAAAAAAAAAAAAAAAACTGACCAAATTCTTGCAAGAATAAAAATTCTCAAAGAATGAAAGGAAAAGGGGGGGAATTTTTTTTGTTTTCACATAGCTTATTTTGTTGGTTCAGACTGGCTTCATTTCACACCTTGGTGATCATATCACATCCTTGTATCTCCAATATGCTGGCGTCTTCACTGCAACTGAAGCTGCATCTTCACCGGTGGCTTCTCCTGGCCACTTCAGGGACTCCAACTCTTATATGGATTCAAGCCTCTGTTTCTCTTGATGACACCTTCAGTCTTTGGGTTGCCACTGCAACTGAGGCTAGACCTTCACCAATAGCTTCTCTTGCCTAAACGTGGGAAAAGGGCAACTTAAAAAAAAAAAAAAAAAAATTTTACCAACAAAACTATTGAAAGAGGAAAAATTTTTAAAAAATAAAAAGGACTTGGAAACGCAAACAAACAAAAAAAAAAAAAAAAAACTGACCAAATTCTTGCAAGTATTAGAATTCTCAAGAGATGAAAGGAAAATGGGTGGAATTTATTTTGCTTATTTGTGATGATTTATTTATTTTTATTTTATGTGTACGAGTATTATGTCTGCATGTATGTTTATGTACCAGTATCCTGCAGTATACACTGAGGAGAAAATGTGGCATTAGATATCTTGAACAGCAGTTACAGACAGTTATTAGCCACCATGTCAGTGCTGGGATTCAAACTTGGGTCTTCTGCAAGAAAAATCAGTGCTCTTAGACTGAGTCATCTCTCCAGGCCTGATTTTTCTTTTTTTTAAATTATTTTTATTTTTATGTGTATGAGTGTTATGCATGCATGTAAGTAAGTGCACCTGTGTCATGCAATGCCCGCAGTGGACAGAAGAGGCTGTTGTATCCCTGGAGTTGGAGTTATAGACAGTTGTTAGCTGTCATGTGGGTGCTGGGAATCAAACTCAGGTCTTCTGCAAGAGTAGTCAGTGTTCTTATCCTCTGAGCCATCTCTCCAGCTCCCTGATTTTTCTTTTTAAATGTTCAACACCTTTTGTGCTGAGGGAAATAAAAGTTAAACCACTTTGAAATTCCATCGTACTAGAATCAGAATGGCTAAGATCCATAAACCAAATGATGAAAAAATGCTGACGAGGATGTAGGCAAAAGGGACACTTATTCACAGATGGTAGAAGTGCAAATAGGTGAAGCAACTATGTAAACCAATGTGAAATTTCTTTAAAAAGCTAGAAAGAGATCTAGAGTATGATCAAGCACTACCGTTTTTGAACATGTACCCAAAGGACTGTATATCCTACAAATACTCTCCCTCAGCCAAGTTCATTGTTCTTCTGTACACAATAGCTAGGAAATGGAAACAATCTAGATATCCATCAACTAGTTAATGAATAACAAAAAATATTCTACATTTACACAATGGAATATAATTATTCCAATGTTTAAAAAACTAAATCATGCCTTTAATCAAAGCACTTGGGAGGTAGAGACAGGTGGATCTCTGTGAGTTCAAAGCTAGACTGTTGTACACAATGAGTTCCAGGCCAGCTAGAGCTACAGGAAGACCCTGCCTCAAAAAGACCAAAAAAAAAATCTAAATCATGAAATTCATGAGTAAATTCACAGAACTGGAAACAATCAACCTGATTGAGCTAACCAAGGCTCAGAAAGACAAACACCACATATTCTGTCTCATATGTGGATGCTAGCTTTATATAATTAGATATGAATGCTTTCAGTGGAAAATGTGAAGATGTCAGGACACTAGTAAGGGGACATGGGAGTTGGGTGGACTACATGGGAGGCACATAGAATTCATTGATATAATGTGGGACAGATTAATAATAGAATAGTAAAGGTTAAATGTAATGGGAAATAAGAGGACCAATTATAAATGGGATATGTTGAGTGATAACTAGTTCTAAAGGCCGTTAGAAAAAAGTCATATGGAGTTCTAATGTTGTGAAAGCTCCATATATATATATATATATATATATGATGTACTCAAACTTAAGACAGAAAAAAAAACAAGAAACAAGAAACAAAAAACAAAAAACTGCATGGAAGAAGGGGGTGAGCAGGGAGCCCCAACTGTAGCTGAGGAACTATTGGCAACTGATAGTTGCTGGGAGAGAAAGAGTCTCTTTCTTTAAGCATGTGACTCTGGATAGGTTGATCAGGCTCCAGGAAATGGACCCACACCCAAAAGCATATGGAGAACATAAATTAGACTTGATAGAATAAAAGGTAATAAAGTACACAAAGTGAGGGGGGAATGGGACACGATTAAATTTGAGAGGTGATGGGGAGGCATCTGAATATGATCAAATACAATCTTTCCTCAATTTATCACCTTAACAGCTATATTAGATAGACAACATTACACAACTTTTTCAAATGGAGAATCATAGCCTCTGATAATTTAAGATCACACATCCAGCAAGAACAGAGGGCCAGTTCAAATCCATGTCAGATTATTATACATTCCTGATTTAAACAGTTTCCCTAGCACAGTCTCTTTATATGTTTGGCATTCTCAAAACTGGTTAATACAGTAAACATTTTAATGACTACTTTGCTCTTTTAGCGTTATTTCTAAGAGCATTCTTGATTTCAACTATGCATTTTAGCCTTGGATGCATACTTACCCACTGATGCCTAAACAATTAGTGTAGGAATTAGAAAATTTTAAAATAATTTTTAATTGGTTCCTGAATTTCATACAATATGTTTTGATCACATACAGAACACCTCCTTCTAGGAATTGGAAAGTTGCTGGTTTCCTATGGCCAAGAACAGATTTTCTTTTTAAAGAGGATACTGTGCTAAAAATAAAATATTCAAGAGTAAGAGATTTTTATACTTTTGTTGGGGCTGGAGAGATGGCTAAGACGGTAAAAGCACTGGCTGCTCTTGCAGAGGACCAGGGTTCATTTCCTAGCACCCACTGGGTGGCTAACAACCATTCATAACTGCAGTTCCAGGGGAATCTGATTTTCTCTTCTGGCCTCTGCTCTTATTACATGACACTGATACACTTACATATATGCAGGCAATACCCTCATACTCATAAAATAAAAGTAATAAATAAAATTAATTAATAAACAGAATTATCTTTGAAAAGACATGATGTAAAGGAAATATTTGCAGCTGGATTTTTTAAAATCATTTTATTTACCTGATAATGTTCATATTAAGGCATCACTGAAGATTTCCAATTATGTCTCTAAATAAAATAAATGTATAAATGTACTCAAACCTCAAAACAAAGCACTACTAATTACCATAGCAGAAACCTGTTGAATCCACATCTCTGTTTCTTGAGAATCATCAGTTAGCAGCTCCCGTGATGGATACTTCCAAATATCCAATATCTCTGACAGGCATTACAGCACCCTTTACAACCTGGGGCTTATTGATTTTGCTCAGAGATGATGGATATTGGAAGCTTCATTAATTCTTGAGAGGCTAGAAAAATGTACTATTGCTTTTAGGAACACAGGAGGTAAAAGTGTTCTGACACCATTGAGCTGCAGAATATATATCAAGATAAAAATCAATGTCTTTCAGGTTCATTCGCATTTGCATTTGCTGCATTGAGTAGTTTCCTAAGTATGCCCCCAAATTCTTCAATTCAGATAGGAACTCACTGCCTTCCCAATGTGCAGTTCCCCCCTACAAGAGCTGAATTACAGAATGTATGGAATTAAATGCTGAAATAAAGGAACCAAAATTGATTAGAGGGCTGTCTTATTAGGAAAGATTAAAGGGAATTTCTATTTACAGCTCTGCTAAAGGCACTAGGTTAATTTGAACATATATTTGAATAGTGGTAATGTCAGAGTAAAGAGGAATTATTTATTTTGGTACAAGTATTATGCAGCAGGGAGCACTGGAATGAAATATAGAAAAGGAGAAAAGGAGATACACCAGAGAAATTTGAACATAAGATGGATATAGTATTTGTAAGAAGTACAAAAACTGAAATGAGCTAACCAACATGATTTTTAGAAATGTGTTTCCTCAAGGAGGTGGTGGGAACCAGATGATGTGTTGTGATTCTCGTCGTTAATGCTTCTGCAACAGTTGCTTCAGGGGACCCAGGAGGGGCTTTGAAGTACCTGTGGGGTTATTGTTTCTGTATTTCAGAGAAGGTACTAATAGAAATAATAATAATAATGATGATGATAAAACATGAATTATTTCATGTAAAGAATCATCATATCTGTACATATATTAAGCAAATTTTTAAACATTTGGTGTCTTCTTTAAAAGAGCAAAGGAAGAGAACAAGAAAATAATCTGAAGAACAGTGCTGATAACAGCAGCAAAAGTAAATTCAACTTTAGTTTCAAAAAATGAGTTATTAAATTGTACCCTCACTGGCCTCATTTCTTGAATCTACCACAAAATCAGCTTTATTTTAGTTGGCCTCTAAAAATTAGTCATTTCCAAATAACGCGGATTGTTAATTCAAGCTAAAGATGAATATCTGGTGTTTGACTGAGGAAACATTTCTTTGAAGAGTGGATGAGATGGAAGCTGCCTCAAAAATGCAAACATAATTAAGGAATTTGCTAGGAAAATTTTGCCACCAAATCACACTGTAATGTTGCCTTTACATCTTAACTTTCATGTAACATGAAACTTCACTCTACTCTGATTAACCACAGTTTGTGGTATATATCTTCATTGATCCTGCTTATGAAAGTTAAATTAAGGAATACAAGGGTTATTATATTTTCCAAAACCAAATTAATAATCTAAGAAAGCAGTAAATGCATAATCCAGTTTCCTAGGTACCTGATGTCTACACATGCATTCTTGTTCATTTCTCTACACAGAATATCCTGGAGTTGTGGAGAGTCACATGATTTTTGAAGTTCAGTATGGTTTGAATGTGGTAGACATTCAGAAGACTCCTAATTCTGGGCTAAAATTGTGATCTTATCTTAGGCTAATAATGTGTAGTGCTGGGCTGCATTTTATGATGCTGGGCTGCATTTATGTGATGCTGAATTCCAGCAGGAATACACATCTCCCAATGAGTTCGTAACAAGGGTAAACAAATGATACCTTACAGTGTGGCTAAGCCATGATGTTTGGAACATCAGATACCTTGAATACCTTTTGACCCATGATGTTTTCTCATGATGATAGTCTGTGGAAGAGCATCTGTCATCCAACTCAGTGACTGTGAACTGGAGAGTCTGCTGGAGTCACAAAGATTCCTGGTGTATATCTCTCCACAACTCTGCTCCAAAGATGAAACCTTCCTTGAAACTGATCACAGTGGAAACATCCATACACCAGAAACAGACAAGAATTACAAACCAGGTCTTCTATTGCTTTATCAGAGAATAGTGCTGTCAGTTGACCCCCAGAGTTTCTGAGTCAATAGTTTTGCTCTGCACACAATGGTTTGTATTTCTAAAAGCCCCAACTGATGCCACTCTTGTCTGCAGTCGTTCCTGGAGTGTCTCTAGAATATCTCTAACCCATTTTTCTTCATATTTAAGAGTTTCCTACAAATACTAAATAATGGGGTAAGATAGATATGCTTCCATAAAAGTATATTTATCTTTCCCTTTAAGTGCACATAAAGTGATATTAAGTTTTCACCAAACTGTAGCTTTTCAGAAAACTTTAAAATAATAGGTGAAAAACATGTCCATGTATGGCTTCATTTTCATTGATGAATTTTGACAATTCATACATGTATGTATTGCATATTGTGATTATTTTCTCCCCCCCCCTTCTTATCTCTCTTCATTCACTATCAGTCTTCCTTCTCTTTAACAGCCCCTTCTCCAGATTCACAACTTTTGGTTAGATTTTCTTTTAGCCAGGACCTTCTGGGTACATTGAATTGGAACACTCCACTGTAGCCTGATTTATGGTTACAATGAATACACAAAAGAAGGCAGTAGCAAATTTTCTATCAGTAGCAAATATGTAGCAGTGAGGAGTAGGGTCCACTGAGCCCCTCCTTTCTCCATGACTGGTTATTGGCCAACAGACACAGTGTAGGCAGTGTCACCTACTCTGATTTCCTAATGTTAATGGTTCTGTCTTACCAGGAAGATAACATTTCATGGTCCACCATATCTTATATCTCTTACATTCTTTCCACCCCATCTTCCATAGCTTTCTGTGCTTGTTTGATGTGGAGAAAATTAATATATATAATAAGTGAAATATAGAGGTTTTTCTTTTTCTTTTCATTTTCACCTGCCTGTATATTTGTGTCCTGTGCATTCATGTGTGTGTGGAGTATTTGGATAAATTATATAGAATGGAATAATTTTGCACTGGATCCAGAAAAAATTAAGTATATCTTTCTGTGGACTCAATAAGTGAATACCTGAACTTGCATGATAGTTATTAGCACCTATGGAAACAATAAAGTCAAACAAAGTTCTTGCATCAGTTGTTCATATGTATCAAAATTATCTCCTCAACCTTAAAGGGCATATTTCTTTATTTGTTTCAATATGACTTGTTTCTAGTTTCTGTGATTCATTCTCATACATATAATATCTTATTTTAAAATTGCTAATCTCAAAAAGTTAAGTTTAAAACACAAAACCTCAAGTAGTGTAAGGATTAATAAAACACAATATTCATTAATTATAGAATATAAAGTATTATGAGATACTAAATACCTTTAAAGATTTAGCAATGGTAAAGTTCCAGAGAAAATCTGGTTAAATTTTTGTTGCTGATTCTTTTTTGCTAAAATAGTAATGCATTCAATCATATTTGAAAACTAATTATATATGTAATTGTGTAAGAAACATTTTAAAAGCTCTAAACAAAAGCTATAATATGTATTATCTTGTGGGGAAATGTACGTAGATATTTGGCTACACACACAAAAAAAAAACACATGCGTTTAGAAAGAAGGAGAATAAAAATGAGAAATTTTATTGTTTGAAAAATCAAAATATTTATTACAACATCCTTGAATTCTATTGTGTGTATTTGGACAACCATATTGACAAAATTCAGGGGTTACTATTGATTACATAGGTGGCATAGAGTGCGTGATTTTGGGCTAGAATTATTGGAATTGCCCTTAAAATTTATGTTCATTAAAGCTGTGCACAATAAATGCATTTCAATGTTAAGCTTAGCTTTCTCATTCTCAGAAACAGTATGATACTCATTCCATTGTCAACGTGTAATGGTTATCATCATCACATCATGGCTATAGTAGAAGGGATTACATTTAACCATGATCTAACTTCAGATTCATATACCGATCCTGAGTATTTCTGATATTTAAAAATCCTAAGCTTTTCCTAATTTTCTTTTTTGGTCTTTCCTAATTTCTTTTTATAAAATAGCACATCTTCAGGTAACTTAATGGAATGCTTTAAGAGTTGGTTGTGAAATCAGGTTTAGAAGTTCTGCTTTGAATTCTACAGGTCACACAAATTAAAATGCATCATAAAACTCTTATGTGCTTCTCTTTGTGTAACGTGATAAACAAAATCACTTAGTTTTCGATGCCAAATGCACAAACAATACAAGTTGGCAAGGGAAGGCAAACAAATGCATTGCTCTTTTTGCCTGAAATGTCTTCATGTCTGGCTGCTGGAAAGGAAGTAAAGTTCAAGAAACAGAAATGATCAGGGATACATAGTACAAAGGATGTGTGAATGAACATGCTTTAATTCGGTTGAGAGACAAGATGATGAAAAACTCTGAGTAAATTAACTATATTCAATTTTCTATTAAAAATTCTCATATTTGAAGTAGAGAAAAATGCAGTGCAATCTGAAAAAATTAAAATGTCGAAAACAGAGTAATTGTGATATAAGAATGGTGGGAATTTTGTAGCAATTTATATGTCAGCTTTTATTCATCAAATACAATTTCCTGAACAAAATAATAAATATCTGAATAATCACTTCTTGTTGTAATGAAGAGATGGAGCTGTTACAGGTGCTTGCTGCAATGAGTAGTGTAGGAATCCTGTAAACCTAAACCACAAGTCATATGTGATCTGGTTGTTCCCCTTCTTACCTACTTTGTTCTGTGGCACAACACTTTAATAATTCAGGATTAATCTGTGTATCTGTCTCAATATGTGTTACCTGGAAAATAAGGCAATAAGTCCCTGTATATAAATTTTGTTGAGTGAGAAACATCTGGTTTTTGTAGTTCAAGGCATGGATATAAAATACAGTCATAAGGCAGGTAACAAATGTCGGTAACTCCAGTTCCAGAGTAATTCAATACCCTCTTCTAACCTTCACAGGCATAGCATGACCTAGGTGAACTTGCATACATGTAGGCAATGCACTTGTACACATAAAATTTTTTAAAAAATCATCAGTTCCAGTATTCACCTTAGTCAGAAAACAAGCAAATGAAGTTAAATTAGTTTAAGACAATCAGAAGTATTAGGGAGTGTTATGTCCACACTGAACACAAATTAATAAAAACATTTGACAGACAGGATGCCAACATCATGTACCTAAAATAAAATCAAAAAGATTTTTATTAATTAACTGAATTTTCACATAAAACTTGGGGAATATAGCAGAAGGTAAGCAGTACTGATAGAATAATCAAGAAAGATGCTTAACAGACATAGAACTTAAAATCAGTTTTGAGAGAATGGCATTTATAAAATTATAGAGGTCAATGATCTGAAATTAGGACTTTATCTGTGTCCTATTTAGCAATTTGAATACAAAATTCACTTTTTAAAAATGTATTTGAAGAGAGCAAACAAGAAAATCCAGATAAGTAGTTTGGGAGTCATTTAAAAGAACAGGCAATACAGAAATTTTATTGAAATTATTAACATGAAATTTAAATTACTGAGAAGTATTAAGGATGTAGGAAATTAAGGGTGAATTAGCTTTATTAATGACCTTTCAAACATAAGAGATTGATTAGTCCATATATTAAATACCAAACTAAATACTTTTAAGAAATAATATAAAACAAGGGAAGGTTTGTTATTCTGTCATCCTTTTTCTTAAAAAATATTTTATTTATTATTTTTATTTTCTGTGTGTGAATATACTGTCTGCATGCATGTAAGTGCACCAGTGTGTTTAATGCCCAGGGAGATTAAAAGAGGGCTCCAGATTCCCATGGAACTGGAGTTAAGAATGATTATTAGCCGCCATGCGGATGCTGCAATTCAAACCCAAGTCTTCTGCAAAAGCAGCAGATGATCTTATCCCACTGAAGCATCTCTCCAGTCCTACATTTTGTAATTGTTTTTCTTGTTGTTGTTACTGTACGCATTACAGAACTTGACCAAAAATAGAAAAAAAATATTTTGAATGGATTGAAGAAAGTCCTGCCTAAAAAGAGTCATAGAAAAGAAACACTTGAAGATAATTATGTTTAAACATACGCTTTTCATTCTCTTCCCTGAAAAACTGTATTTTATTTTAAATGAGTCATTTTTATTTCTTATATAAAATGAAATTATCCATTTGGATGTTATCATTTTCCTAAGAAAATGTAAAATTATAATAGCAATACTGACATGCATAATGTTTTACACCAAAATTACCAATTTCTAAAGTACTATGAGAGATAATTTTAAGATATATCAGAAATCTTTGTTCAAGGGAAAAAATACTAAAAAACTTACAAACAACATTTTTGGAAACATTTCAAATTGTAGTCCATTTACTCAAAGAATTTATTTAGCATATTGACTTTCAATATTTGAAGATCTGCCAAACACACCATTTTTAATTTACATGAAAGATTATATATGTGCATACATTTTTTGTTGTTGCTGTTCTAAATGATTTTATTCCTCTTCCATTATCCTACATGAGAACTTAGCATATCATCAGCCTCAGATTTGCAGGCTTATTAAGATCCAGATAAAACTTTGTTTTCAACGTGATAAGTATTGCTAGTTTTAAAATGAAAAACAAATAAATTATATTCATTAAGCATCAAAATTAATTGAAGAAATACAGCAGAATCCAAAAATGTAATATCGGTAGCAAACACTTGCAGTGGTTCAATTTAATTAAAGACCTATAAGCAAACAGATGAGTCAGTTCTGAATGTCAATGACTTTGCTCATAGATCCCGTCTGTGGGGAGAGATTATTTCTCACCTAGGCTGGATCAATAGTTCTTCATGCAATCTACACTTTCCTGGTCTTTTCTGATTTGTCCCTCACCTTTTGACTCTGAGTACTGGAGTCACATTGTGTCTGTCTGTATTACTTAAACATACAGCACTCCACTGGGGTAGCATCTGCTATTTCACTACTGTGTTATGATACTAGCACATATCACATGCTTGGTTTCTGGGAGGCCCTTTAACTACTCATTACAGCACTTCACCAGGCTCCTCAGACCATGTCATTGAAATTAACCACCTACTTACATATTACCCCACCACATAGCCCTTGTGTAGACTTCATAACACTTACAATTTTTGATATTTATTTTTCCTTGAGAAAATATAGGCTCTTTGAATAAAGGGACTTCTGTGTCTTACTACTCTATGTGAAATTTCTGAAATGCACCTGCTTTACAGTAGACTTACAAAAATGCTTACTAAATAAATGAATGACCTTATTGAGGAAAAGCTTATAACATAGTTAATTATATTAATTTAAAAGGTTTAAACACCAATAGATACTTTTTTAACCAAATTGTGTATTTAGTGAAAGAAAACATGGCTAGAAATGTCCTTTGTTGCTTTTTTTTAGCGGAGGATGTATAGATAACTAAAAATGCCCACAGTAATGATTATGATTAAAATTTGACCTTTCTGCTTCCTTGTCCACATGACATGTGAAGAACATGTGAAATGACTGGAAAACAAAACCAAAATATTACGAGGAAGTTCAAATCAGGAGATATTCCCATTCATAGTAGTCTTTTTCTTGTTTTCTGAGTGAATTGAACAAAACACATTTTAAATTTTATTTAGGTACATAATTATCATAGTTTGAACATGAAATATGCCATACTGCTCATGTGCCTGAACATTTAATCTCCAACTACTGGTGCTGATTTGAGGGTTTTGACGTTGGGAGGTGGGATATAGCTAGGAGAAGTAACATTTGAGGAGATGGACTGTGAAGGTTATAACCCACTTCCCGCTTGACCTCTCTGCTTCCTTGTCCACATGACATGTGAAGAACAAGCAGCCACCTCGTAAGTCCACTACCAGAGTCATGAGCCTATCTTACCACCAAACCTTCCCTGATATGATAGACTGCATGCGCTGAAACAAGAAACAGAATCAAGCCATCCTTCCACTTGTTACTTCTGTCAAGTATTCTGTCACAGTGATGAGGGAAATAATGACAGAAATTTGTACTGAGCAGTGGGATATTTGTGATGAGTCTAACCTATAGTTAATAGACATTTGGAGCTGGCTTATGGAGGAATCATGAAGCATATGGACTTATGAGCTAGGGAGAAGCCCTGGAGAACTATCATTAAGGCTTAATATTCCACTATGGTAGACGTGCAGAGGATCAGAGCGTAGGCATAGACACAGCCAATTAAGGGTATGTTCATGATGGTTCAGAGGGGAATTGGCATAAGGCTGTTTATTTTGCTTCTTAGAAAAAATTACCTGGCTACATTTTGCCTGTGTTTTGAAATTTGAGTGGGGTGAGGTTAAAAATAATGAATTATCTTGTTCAGTGAAGTAAATTTCAATACAGAATAGCAATTAGTTTGGACAATTTTTATTGCTCATTCCTTAATCAGGTTTATAAAGAGAGAGAGAGTAGAAAGTAGAACAGAAAGATATGAAAATATATAGTCTGTTGAAAGAAGGGGAAAGATTGAATTTGAAAATGTATGCAGAGTAGCTCTGAATAAACAAACTATGGGCAAAGCAGAGGACATTGTGAGAGAATAGAACAATTAAAGAAAAATCTGATGTTTTCTGCTGAGAAAGTGGTAAAGATATGGGGATCAAGCTCCCACTTATCAAAGGTTTCTAGCCATAAAAATGAAAATATATTTGAAAGGAGAGATCCTGAAAAACTGATTACTGCAAGGTGAGGGACAATACTTCTTTTTTAAATGAGTGACTCTATATAGACTGATTTATCTCCAGTGGGTGAACTTGGACTGAAGGACATCTAGGTACAAATGATTGACCAGATAGGACTTAATATATTATAATGGAATGCATGCAGTCCAGTCAAGTGGATATGGGGACATGCAAATGGGTTAGTAGGTCTAAATTTAATTAGAGTATCTGAAAATAAATAGTCTCTAAGAAGCCTTCCTCCAGCATGACTACATAAAGAATTACTTTGACAAGGTTTATCTGTCCAGGCAATTTGAAGCTACTGCTACCAAAGGCAAAAGGGGCCAAGCAGCTGTGATATTCCTATGTCCTATTATGGTGATACCTAGGCTGACTCTTGGCATTCATAAAGCCAAGAGATGACCTGAACCGCTATGCATCTGTGCCTTCAGATAATTTTCAAAGTTCTGCTCACCAGGAAGTGCTTTGCTCATTCTTTATTGAAACAGTATCTCTGGGATGAAATGAGGAAATACAAGTCAGGACCCGCCCTTACCAGACAATCCTACCATTTTGTCCCTAAGTTTAGAATGTTACGCAAACTCAATATCTCTCATTGTTTGCAATGAGAAAAACACTCTGCTTTCAGAACTTTGATATGTAGTTTGCATACCCACATTCATACACTATCTTGAGTAGAGGACAAGGAGGGATCCTGAAGGATGAAGGTTATATGTTGAGATCACAAGAAGAGTACATAGCTCAATGAGCTTGTTTACATTACAAACAATACTTTTTTTTTTTTTTTTTTACAAAATTAAAGTCTTTGGTACAGATTAATTACATATTATAAAAGTCATGTTTACATACTGCATCTTGAGTTTCAGGAGAATATGTCATCCACTTGGCATTGGAATTACAATGTTAACATGTGTAAACATATGTAAGGACAGAATGTTATGATTTGAATAAGAACTATCCTTCATAAATTCATGAGTTTGAGCACTTGTTTCCCAGGTGCTGGCACAATTTCAGAAAGTTGTAAAATTTTAACTTGAGCACATACCTGGAGAAAGTGTGTCTGTAGGAGAATGTAAGGGTTATTTCTTGACTGTGTTTCTTATTTCTTGAGCATATCAACACTTTAAAAAGCAATAGTTACATCATAGTCCCACAGCCACAGATACAAGTCAATTCTACCATGGTTTCTTCCCTGCCATGGTGAACTCTCTCCCCTAAACCATGAGCCATAATTGATTTTTGTACCTGCAATTGTTTCTCTCTGATATCACAGCTTAGCAAGCTTAGTAACTGATTAAGTTATTGTTACTTCCTTTCATTATTTGATTATATATTACAATTTTAACAATGTTGGAAAGCTTATTTTAAATGACTTATGAATACCTAATATGAGGAGAATAATGATTCATTTGTTTAGTCAAGTCAAATTTTGAAAATACTTGTCTGAGTGCACTGCTGTTCTATTCTATTGATAGGAGTATTGACAATTCATTAAAAATGGATAGGCAGGGCAGGTGACTGCATGGGTAAGAGTGTTACTTGGGCAAGCATGAGCACCTTAGTCTGAATACACAGAACCCAGGTTTAAAAAAAAAAAAACACAAATGCCTGAACTCTGGAATGGTGAGGCAGATGCAGCATATTCCAAAAGATCACTGGCCAGCCAGGACAACCTTAACATCCCGCTTCAGGTTCAGTGAGAGATACTGTCTCAAGGGAATAAATAAAACAGAGAGTGCTAGAGATGGACACTCATGTCTTCCTTGGGCCTCAAAATATGTGCACAGGGTGCTTATACCTTCACACATGTGTGCATATACATCACGAATGCACAAAGATGCATATACTACAGACATACACAAAGATGCAAACCAAAATTTTTAAAAATCCTGAAAAATATGACTATTATTCTATAAGGCCAATAATAACAAAAGACACATTTCTTTTTTTCTTATGGGTATTCATCATTTTTCATTTTCATATATATTTTTATTGAGATTCTGTGCATTTTCTACAATAAATCTTAAACATATTACACTCCCTCCACCTGCATCCACCATAGTGGCACCCCCACCAGATTTCAAACACTCTATCATATGTTAAGGCCTATGAAGTAATGCTTTTTTTTAATTTTTAAAAATTATTTATTTAATAACAACATACTTAGAAGAAGCATATCATTACAACACAATTGACATATTCAATAACGGTTTCCTGAGGTAGGACTCAGTATAAACCCTATAAGACATAAATTAAATGATGTTTTAACCTTTAAAAAGATCTCCATTTCATTATTAAAATACACAGTTTCATATAGAAAAATTCTTTTTCAATGCAATTGACATTGGATGTTTGCACATGCATTTCTAATCTCTAAATATCTGATTATTACTATTCACAGTTGGTTACTTTCTGAGCTTCTAGGCATCTGAGCATGGATATAAAGTCATCAGGTAGATTTCAATGGTAATGCTTTTTTACCCAAATGTCCTTGGGTGCAAGTTCATTCACTGTAGCCTGTCAGTAAATATATCTAGAGTCATTCACTTAATGAAGATCAATTCTCTTTCACCCAGTTATAATTAGTTGCCAATAGCTCCTCAGCTAAGATTTTGGGTTGCTTCCCATTGCCCCAGTTCTCTACTGGATTGTTGTCTGATTGAGTCGTCAAGGGTCTTGCCCATGAATAAAACATGGCTGCAAGTTCATATGAACAAGTTCCCAGGGGCCTGAAAGAGTCTGTTTCCTTATGTTTCTCTCCAACCCATCCCAGATTCACAAAAATGACAGTACATCAGAATACAGAGGTGCAGTAGTGGCACTTTTATCTTGCATGTGTTCAATAGCTATCTAATTGAACTTAAAGACATATCTTTATATTTCAAGTGATAGTGGAATGGGCTCCAATAGTTATACAACTAGATTATCTAAGATACCTTATAGTACATAAAAAATCTCTATGCTTCTTCATCAAATATAAATCATTTTTTAAATTTGTTGTTTTTTGTGCATATTTCATACAGAACATCCGAAACAGTCTTATCCATATGCCCACATCCCAAGGGCACCTCCCCACAGCCCCCTCCTCACCACTGGAGCCCATAAATTCTGTCATTCCTGTTAATTTGCTTCATGTTAATTAGTAGAGGTGAAAAACATTACCATTGAAATCTACCTGATGACTTTATATACAGGCTCAGGTGCCAAGGATCCGAATGTAACCAACTGTGATTAGTAATAATCAGATACATAAAGATTAGAGATGCATGTGCAAACATCCAAGTGTTAGTAGCATTAAAATGAGTTTTTCTGTATGAAACAGTATGTTTTAAAATGAAATGGAGATCTTTTTTAAATGTTAAAACCTCATTCAATTTTATGTCTTATAGGGTTTATACTGAGATCAATATTGCATAACTGTATTTATTCAACTATGAACCTAAAAATTTACAGCCAATTTTGAAATAGATACATCTTTGTGCTGTAATGAAATGTTTCTTCTAATCATGTGGTTAGTAAATAAATAATTTTTAAAAATCATGTTTCATGCAAGCATTTCCTAAAATAAAACAAAAATCCAAAGCAATATGATACATATGTTGGAGAAATGTTGGGCTTGAATCTGGATGTTTCTGCACTCAGATCTTCGAGTTTCCACTTGCTCATTATGTCACCCATAGGGAGTTATTTATCCTCTTATAGTCTTCATTAGCTTAAGATAAGAATAAAAGAGTTGTGCATGGTTGTGCACATCTTTAATCTCAGCACTCAAAAGTCAGAGGCAGCTGTGATATCAAGGTCAAACCCTGTCTCAAAAAAGAAAGAGATATGAATAAAAATGTCTATCGCATAGTGTTGTTATGAGTAGTGAATGAATTTGAGCTTGTAAAACATTGCACATAACTGGCCTTGTTTTGCTCTACCTGGTTCACATTTTCTTTCATTTTCTTCTATAATATCTGCTATCTGTATATGGAGTTTTTCCAGAATAGGAGAGTGTGAAGGGAAGAAATTAGGCAAATATCTGTAGCTCCTGCAACAGATAGTAATATGCTGTTCTTTTTACCTTAAATAACACATTTCCATTTAGAACTATTAAGATTCTGTCTTGAGGTCCCATAGATTCTCAAACAGTACTGGGCATTTCCATTGCTCTAGGTTGTCCTCCAGAACTTGATGGTAAGACCCTTTTGCTGAAGATACAACATATGTGAATCATAGAAAAAAATATTGAGAAATCAAGATGTTAACTAACCTTGAAGTTTCATCTCTATTGCCCAGCTTTCATAGTTCTTGGAGGTGCTATGCATGCTCCTGGAAGATAAAAGTAATCATTAACCTTATCAAGCTGCAAACCCTGTAAACTATAATAATGACTTGTCTGGAAAGATATATTGCACTCACTAGTGCAATAGTGGCATAAATGTTAAGGGAGTAACTAACCAATTTCTGATTATATTAAAGGCTCACAATGCAAGGTGGAGCCATACCCATCACTGTTATCAGGACCAAGAATCTGTGACCAATTAGGTTACAGTTCATAAGGGAAATCCTATTACCATTATCCTGCTAAAAGGCAGAGTAAAAGGCCCCGGTCACTGAGCTGCCCCCCGCCCCCCTGCTTCCTTCTCCCTCAGCCACCTTCTGCAGACCAATTCCACTGAGGAAAAGGAATCATATCATATGTCTGCTATCCAGAACCTCCACTCTTTTGACCCCTTTTCTAATGTAAGTAAGGGTGATGACCTGCTTCCTGCTGGCACTGAGGATTATATCCATATAGGAATTCAACAGAGAAATGTCAGGAAGACCCTTACTATTGTCCAAGGGATCGCTGATGATTATGATAAAAAGAAACTAGTGAAGGCGTTTAAGAAGAAATTTTCCTGCAATGGTACTGTAATTGAGCATCCAGAATACAGAGAAGTAAGTCAGCTTCAAGGTGACCAGCACAAGAACATATGCCAGCTCCTGATAGAGATTGTACTGGCTAAGGACGATCAGCTAAAGGTTCATGGGTTTAAGTGCTGTGGCTCTCTGAAGCTTAAGTGAGGATTTCTTTGCAATGAGTAGAATTTCCCTTCTGTCCCTTGTCACAAGTTTAAAAAAACTGACAGCTTGTATAATGTAATCATTTGAGGTCATCTTTTAACTTGGACTAGTGTAACTCCTTCCTGCAATAAACTAAAAGAGCCATAAAAAAATCTCTAAACACTTTCTATAACTTCCTGTATTCTTCAATTAACTTATAGTTTTAAACTCTGTGACGAAAAATTACAAGGAGTAGTGTTTTCAGATTGTAAAATGTATAAATGGAAAGTAAAATATTCAAAAAGATAGAGAAGGAAAGCTCCAAAACTCCTTTTATGAAGCCCATATCACTCTAACATTATAACCAGGCAAAGATATAACAAAAAACTAAACTGTAGGCCCATATGCTTAATGAACATAGACAAAAATTTTCTCAAGAAAATACTTTCAAACCACATATAAACACACATCTGAAAGATCATTCACCATGATCAATTTGGCTTTACTCCACAGATACAGATATGGTTCATTATACATAAGTCAATAAATATAATGGATAATATAACAGGACTTAAAAATCACATGGTGATCTCAATAGGTGCATTAAAGGCTTTGAAAAAAATACAACAAACATTCATCTTAAAAGTCCTAGAGGAAATTGGTCTGAAGAGAACATACCTCAATATAATTAAAGCTATATATAACAAACCCACAACCAGCATCATTTTAAATGGAGAAAAACTGGAGGCATTCTTATTAAAGTCAGGAACCAGACAGTTATCCATGATCTTAAATCTCTTGCTAGAGCAATACGACAAGAGAAGGAAATTAAAGGAGTACTAATTAGAAAAGAAGAGGTCAATTTATCACTATTTTCAGATGATATGATATTATATATATACAAGATTCCACACACAAAACAACCTGTTAGAAATGATCAATACTTTCAGTAAATTTGAAGGTTACAAAAATCAGTGAAAAAATATCAGTAACTTTTCTATATACCAGAAACAAGCAATTGGAGAAAGCATTCATGGCAACCCCCATTCACAATAGCCTGAAAAACTATGTAGAAATAAACCTAACCAAAGACATTAAGGATCTCTACAATAACATTTTAAAATCATTAAACAAGATATAGAGGGAGACACCAGGTGATGGAAGGACTGACCATGTCATAGATTGGTAGAATCAGAAAATGACCATCCTGCCAAAAGCAATCTAAAGACTCAATTAAATGCCAATCAGAAATCCATGACATTCTTCATAGAATTAAAAAAAATACTAAAATTCATTTGGAATCAAAAAAGAACCTGGGTAGCAAAAGCAATCTTAAGCAAAATGAGCAAAGCTGGAGTAATCCTCATACCAGATCTCAAAATCCGTGACAGAACTTTAGTCATAAAAACACATGTACTGGTACAAAACAGACATGTAGATCAATGGAAAATAATAGAAGACCGAAATATGAGGGCATGCAATTTCAGTAACCTGATATTTGAAAAAGTACTAAAAATATACAATGGAGGAAAGACAGCATCTTCAGCAAACCGTGCTGTCATATTGAGTTTTCACCTGTAGAAAAATGAAATGGGATCCTTATCTTACACTCCTCACCTCAATATCTTACACACCTCAATATGAAACCTGAAACTCTGAAAATTCTAGAAGAAAACGTAGGTAGTGCCCTACAAGATATAGTTGTAGGAAAGGACTTTCTAAATCAGACATCAGTTGCTCAGGCATTAAGTTCAACAATCGACATGTGGGACCTCATTAAAGTAAAAAGCTTCTGTACAGTATAAAGAAATAACTAAGAAAGTGAAGAGGAAGTTCAATGAGTGTGAGAAAAATCTTCACCCATAACACATCCAAGAGAATATTCAAAGAAAACAAACAAACAAAATAAAAGAAACAAATGCACTACCAAATAATAATGGACTAAGGACCAGAACAGATAGCTCTCAAACAAAGAAATATAAATGGCTAAGAAACACCTTAAAACATGCTCAGCGTCTTTAGTAATTAGAGAAGTGCAAATCAACATCACTTTAAGATTTCATCTTACCCATAGTCAGACTGGCTAAGATCAAGAGACTAAAAGACAAAAAATCCTGGAAAGGAGATGAGAAAGGGGGACACTCTTTACTCATTCACTACTGGTGGGATTGAAAACATACAACCACGATGGTAAGCCATGTTATAACATTCATTGGAGTATACCCAAAACTCTCATCCTACTGTAGAGATACCTGTATCCTCATGTTTGTTGCTCATCTCTACATAATAGGAAGTAGACAACCTAAATGTTCATCAACCAATGAATGCATAATGAAAATGTGGTACATTTATAAAATGAAGTTCTACTTAAGAAAAGACAAAATTGGGTAAATGAATGGAACTAGAAACTGTTGTACTAAGGAAGTAACAGAGACTCAGAAAAGCTAGTGATGTTTGTTTTCTCTTATTTGCAGATCTTAGCACCAAACACTTATGTTTGAGCATATATCCTGATGCAACAGCAGGAAACAGGAAAATGGAAAGGAACCACGGAGTAAAGAGTAAGAAAGCTCCTAAGAGAGAAAGACATCAGGAAAGAGATACTACCAAACGTGAAATGGGGACAATGTGTGTATTCAAAAGGAGCCATGGGGATAAAGGGGAAAAGGGAACTCAAGAGAGGGGATAGTAGGAGACAGGTATTATCAAGGAGAAAATGGGGGTACTTAAAGGAAGGATGAGGATGCTTAGAAAGGATGAAAAGAGGAGAAATAAATAAAGCTTAGTTGGTATAAAAAACCATTGGTAAAGGTATGAACTAAAACCTCCCTTGAAAATTACATATACTAAATATGAGTGCTTGTGTATACTTGAAGGATATACAATAAGAAACACTGTCAGACAGGAAAAACGTTCTTTCAAGTTGTTGGTCAGGGTAGTCCATGAGACTTTCAAAATAACACAGGCTGTTTCCACAGTTCTGGATTACCTCCTAGAACATTAGGGTAAGACCCTATTGCTAAAGACAGGACATACTTCAGACACAGGAATTTGGGCAATGGAGCAAAGTCTGACCTAGAAACCTCCTCCCTGAAGACGAGCTCTCATAGTTCTAGAGAATACTATGCAAACTGCTAAGGGAGAAAATCAATCAAGGGTCCAACCCAGCTGTAAAACCTAAGACTGGCACAACAATCTGTATTGGTGCAATAGTGGCACTTTTATCTAGAGGGTAAGCAACAGCCATCTAATTGGACTGAAAGCCTCTCAGTGGGAGGAAACTCATGGGTGACACTGTAAATATAGCGAAATACACATAACTGGAGAGGTCATAGATCCTAGACAAACCTTATTTCTGTCACATCTCTAGAAAAATGAAATTCCTTATTGTATGCTAAATATGGATCCTTATGTTTTCAGACAAGAATACCTCTCACCACAATCAAAGAGGTTTCTCTTTGCAGTAGATGGAGACATTTACAGAGTTCCATATATGTTCACACACAGAGAATATATGTCTGAGAGAGATTCCTAGCCCTAACTAAAACATCTGCAGTGGAACCTCTGCTACTAAAATGCATGTAACATGGTGTAACAGCAGGTAGACAGATTGCTAATGCATCCCTCAACTCTCATGAGTGAAGAAAACTCCTCATGCAACAGAGTGAAATGCACACGTTTTAGAGAATAAGAAACCATCGAGTGCATGTCCCAGGATAGAATTCCTGTTTTCACCCTCCTCCCATGTCTCAGGGACCATTGTGGAAGAGGGAGTAGAAATATTTTAGGACCCAGGGTTAGTGCATGAACATGGGGAAATGGAGAACTTGCTCATGGGGACTTGCAACAATGGTGACAGCATGCACAAAACCCATGATGACTCAATCAGACAAAATACAGCATAAAGCTGGGGACATGGCCCTCAGGCCCCAGCCCTGGCCAAAGGAACTATTGGAAAGTGATAGTACGGGGTGGGGTCAGTGGACCGTTTTGGGGGAGAGACTCTGGATGGGCTGACTGGACTCCAGTGAATGAACTTGCACTGAGGGACACCTGGGTACAAATACATGACTGGGTGGGCCTTTGGAGGTATGGTAGAATGCAGGAGGTCCAGTGGGGGGAACAGTGATTGGAGATTGGTTATAAATTTGGTTGAGAACTATTATATGAAGTGCACAAAAATCTCAATAAAAATATTGTTGAATAGCAAAAAATCTTTTGTAGCATCAATGAAATTTTAACATTAACATTGGGAATTATAAATTGACTCAATATTGGAGACACAGAGAACCATGAAATTATTATCAGTACCCTTCTAACATATATTTACTTCCTCTCAAAACAAAGTCTTTTGTTTATTTTTAACAAAGCCTGTAATGTCTCTGAAATGTGTACTTTCTATTTGTAACATTTTCTTTCAACATGAGCTCATTAACTTGCTAGATTTTCAAACAAGTCACAGAAACCATAAGTGTATTCCCAATGCAAACATCTACAGCTCAAACTTCACATTAGGCATTTGTAAACTGGAAGCCTAGAAATTAGTGATAAATAATGTTACAGCTGGCAAGTTTGGAAAGATAGCTCACATACCATTTGCTCCTTTTCTCATCCTAAAGTAATATGCAAGGAACAGTGATCAAAATTTCCTTCTGTCAATCTAATTCCTACTAAAATTTCTCCCTAGAGAGTTGAATGGAATATTTTGAAACTATTCAGAAAGCAGTTAGAACTTCTTCAAAGAATAATGTGTATCTTTCTCATTCTTCCTTCTCTCTTAGCTTACTTTCTTTTTAATAGATATTGAAATCTTATCTTCTGAGGAACAATGAATTAGAGCTGGGAAGTGATATTGACCTTTCAACAACTCTGTGATTTCAGGCAAATTGTTTAAATTGTTTTGTTCCAGATTCTTTACAATGAAGATACTATTATCCATTCAAAATTTAATGAAGAAAAAATGGATTATTAGGCTACTTGTAATCTTATTCAGCACATAGTGTGTGTTACATGTCAGTGTGTTAACTGAAATCTTTAATATTTGCAGAAGTAAAACAGTAACTCTGAGACACATTAGTAAGTACTCTCATTTTTGGTCAGGCATTGTACCTACTATGTGACCAAGTTCAATAAATACTGAACCTATAATCGCAAATAAATAGAGCAAGAAAAAGTTTTCAGTCATTCTACATATTTTCTCTTCATATGGCTTCATTTGATTACTTCTTTTTAAAGCTCTGTCCATTTAATTATTCAACTTGCTCTTTCTTTTATTCCTAATATTTCAGTTATATATACTTTATTTTTTCTCTGTTTAAAAGCACATTCTATCCTGAAATTCTCCATTTCTTCCTCTATTTTAAATACATCTTTTTATTATCACCGTGTGTGTGTCTGTGTCTTTGTGCTTGTTTATGTGCATGTCATAACACACATCAAATGGGTTCCCAGATCTAAGTCAGGTCCATCACACTCGTAGGACAAATGCTCTTACCCAGCGAGGCATCTCAGTAGCCATAATATTCTATTTCATTAACCAGTTTAATCACTGGTCTTTCAATATTCTGATTCCGTAACTTCAAACAACAAACCAAATATTTATTTTGTGTAAGAAAATCTTTAATGTATCCTCTTCTTATTTTCCTCTCTTTCTCCTTCATTTCCCCTTCTTTCCTTCCTTCTTTCCTTCCTTCTTTCCTTCCTTCCTTCCCTCCCTCCCCGCTTCCTCCCTTCATTTCCCCTCTCTCTTTTTTCTTTCTTTTTCTCTCTTTCTCATTGTATTTTTGCCTTTCTCCTGTTATTCCATTTCTTCTTCATTTTCTCCTTTTACCTTCCTTCTTTCCTCCCACTCTCTTTACCTCCCTCCCACCCTCTCTTTCTTCCTTCTCTCTGTCCCACTTTCCCCTTTGCTGTTCCCTCCTTCCTGCTCTCCCTCCCTCCCTTCATTCCTTCCCCATCTTTCCGTCTTCTTTCCCTACCTGTTTCCCACCCCTTCTATTTCTTCTGCTTTTTCTCCTCATTCTTTCTGTTGATACAGGAGATGTAAACCCAATAAACCCTTTCATCCCCAAGTTGGTATTGGTCAGAGTGTTTTGTCACAGCAATAAAGAAGAAAACTAAGACAAAAACAGCTTAAAATTTAAGAGGAAAAGTATAGATCCAAATGAGTTTAGTATTTGGAGCACCTTTGATTAAACACTTGACTTTAGTTAGGCTAATCAACTACTCAGGCTCTGATTATCCATTCTGAGACCATCTATGAATAAATATTATTTTGCATATCACAAAATTTATTGAGGTCTTCAAAAGGAAAGGTAAGGACTGCTTCCTGCAGTAATTTGATTGAAATTTATAATGACTTCATATATATATACATATATATATATATATATATATTATAGTGATTTGTGATTCAAAATATGTTAGCAAAATTATCCAGGTTAGAAAGGGATGAGATATTGTGACAGAGTTAGAATGAGATTGGCTGAATATATGTTAGACAGAATGTCTAAGCCTTTTGTGAATCTAAACTGTTATTTAGAGTGAGAGAGGGGTCCAGATTAGTGTTCTGATCTGGAGTGTTATTCTTAAGGACTTTTGCATGAGTGTCATGTTCTCCATAAAATTAAAAAAAGTGAACAGAAAGCAAAGTATGAGCAAATGTGATGATCTTTGTTCTGTGATGTAAGACATCATCTAATAAGTCATACATTATGTTTATTTGGAAAAACTGAGTTACTTTTTAAATTTTTTTTTTTGTCTTTTTGAGATAGAGTCTCCCTGTAGCCCCAGCTGTCCTGGAACTCCCTATTTAGACCAGGCTGGGCTCAAACTTACAGAGATCCACCTGCCTCTGCCTGTCTAGTGCTGGGATTAAAGGCGTGTACCACCACGCCTGGCTACTTTTTAAATTTTAAACTGCAAAGCTGTCTAGTAAAAGGATCTTTTGACATTGCCGAGAGTCATAGAAGATGATTTTTGCAGGAAAGAAAAAATGAATAGGTTGATGATAGTTAGACAATCAACAATACTTTTATCAATATGAGTTTTAGTTTGAGCGTATTAGAAATTCCTTGACACTGTTTAGCAAAATATTAAATCAATAAGGTTTTCATTTCAGACTGTTCGTTGCAAAACACTCAAGAAATTGTCTATAGTTGAACAATGTTCAAGTCATACAATTAAATTGGTGGGTGTTTCCATAAAACAGGAAATAAACAATAGTCTATAGAATGATAGATGGAATGTAAGTTTGGAAGTAATTGAGAGATAGCGTTGATGATGTTATTTGGACTAGCTTTCTGGAATGGACAAATGGGGAGACCGTGTTACTGTTACTGAAATGTTTGTTTTTCTGTTTTGTTTTGAAAGCTAGTAAGTTTGGGAAGAGAATCATATTTTATGTTGTGTTAAGCTAAATTTAAGGACTAGTAAAAGTGTAGGTACTAATACCCAAGTATGGTCTTAAAGAAGGAAAACCTCATAGCTAAAAAGATTTCAGTGTTATCTATAAACAGATAAATATATTCAGAGTCTAAGATATTTATTATACGTGCACACACACACACACACACACACACACACACACACACGAAAGAGTCAAACAAAATGGCATTACTCACAGTAATTTTACCTTCCTTTGTTCCCCATTGGAAGAGAGAGAAGGGAGGGGCAAAGGGAGGGAAGGAGTCAGAGAGGAAGAAATGAAAGAGAGACAGAGAAAGGGAGAGAGAGAGAGAGAAGAGGTTATAACAAGAAAAAGAAAATATGGAGATTTTCAGTAACAGAATATAAAGACTATATCAACATGTTCGTCTTTGTTTTTGTTTTTTATTTATTTATTTATTTATTTTTGAGACAGGGTCTCTCTGTAGCTCCAGCTGACCTAGAATTCACTATGTAGACCAGGTTGCCTCCTGAGTGCTGGGATTAAAGCATGAGTCACCATGCCCAGCTAGATCATACCAACACAATCTTCACAAATGGAGCTTGCCACCCACCAACATGTGAGAAAACATGAACTTTGCAACACTTCATGTAGGTCAAAGTAGTCCACCCTAGAATTTCTCCTTGAGAAAAGGAAACAGAATTGTTGTCTCAGATCCTGGAAAAGTAAATTTTAAACAAAATTGTTGTTATTGGCAGAAGCTGTTGAAAATTCATGTTAAAAGAAGAGTCATGAATTTAAAAGGATGTAGTCAGCCTCTTTCTTTTATCAAATTGGTTGGAATTTTGGATGTCATCGTAGTTGGAATTTTTCCAAGTGGGTAACACAGAAGACACAAAAGGAAAGTGGGTTATGTTTTAAGTTGTATTAAAGGACAAATTACAGTGTTTGGCCAAGAAATACAAGCTTCATACAGAGTACATGGGAGCCCCCAAAGTGTTGTAGAAGAGTGGCAAAGTCATTAGAATGTATAACCCACAGAAATCAAGAGCTTGTTGATGTGTATAATGTAAATGAATGTAAATATTAGGAGGTGGAAAAGAACAATATTGTAAGCTGGGTATGGTAGCACACATCTGCAATCTCAGGAATTAGGTTAATGAGGAAAAAAGCTAGTGAGTTGGAATTTAGTTTTAGTGACACAGAGTTTGAGGAATGCTTGAACCTTATCTCAAAAAGAAAATAAAGGTTTATTTTAAATCAGAATATTTTCAGGGAGGGTATGATAAAACTGTCCTGGTATGAATATGAGACAAGGTTGAAAATGGAATAAAGTAAAAATACTTTGAGGGGAAACCATAATGTTCAATGCTATATAATCAATCAATCATGATGATACTTAGCAAGAAGATGAGGATGGTTCAGTCATTAAGAATTAAGAAAACATCATATATTGATTTCATAATGTGTACAGTTCACTGTATAATCCAATGAATTAGATTTTTTTTTTTTGGCCTTTTTGAGACAAGGTCTCCCAGTAGCCCCAGCTATCCTGGAACTCACTATGTAGACCAGGCTGGCCTTGAACTCACAGAGATCTGCCTGCCTCTGCCTCCCTAGTGCTGGGATTAAAGGCGTGCGCCACCATGCCTGGCTGAATTAGATTTTTAAAGAGTTGAGATTTAGGGGGGCAAGGAGCAGAAATAACCTTGAACTAGTCATTCAATGAAGAGGAGCCTCTCCCCACATCTTGCAACAGAAATGCAGAGCCACTAAAAAGAGAATTATAGAGGCTCTGATTATTATAAGCAGAAACGTGGAAAAATATATAAGGTGGGTTTAAAGTATAGGAGATCTGATGGCTCAGTGTATTTTAAATGACATGGTGGCTGTATTTGAGAGGTTAGAGAGGGGTAAGAGATGAGGAAATGTACTGAATGGGATAGAAATAAAACTGTAATGTAAAACTTTTTCTTTTATTTATTTATGTATGTATTTATTTATTTATTTTTGGTCTGCTTTTTTTGGTTGCTTTTTGCTTTGTTTTTATTTGTTTGTTTGAGACTGTGTCTCGCTATTTATGATAGACTGGCCTGAAACACAAGATCCTCCTCTGTCAGCTTCCCAAGTGCTACAATGACTAATGTGTGGTAACAAGGCTAGCTTTAATTCTCTTTAAGTTGAATATGAATTATTGAAGGTAAGTAGACTTCCTGCAGTGTGAACATAATTCCCATGCTGCTTCTCTCAGGAGTGGTCCAAATTCTGCTTCCTCTATGGAGAACACAACTCTGTTTTTATTCCTTATGTCACTGTGTTAGGTGACACAGTAGGAAGTATCTAAGAACATTTATTTGTTTTACTTTAAATTCAGTACTAGTTAATGTCTAGTTTTCTCTTTAATGGCTGTCAAATGATTTAACAGTTGCAATATAAGATAAGCAATATTCCATCAAGTTCATAGAGTCATGAAGTTAAAACTTCCAGAAAAAGGTGGAAGAACAGCATCCAAAGTTCAGTGGTTTCACATAACTTCAAAATGTCTGTAAGACTGTAGACTGCATTTAGATAGAAATTTCGGTAGAAATTTCTGTTGTATTCTAGAATTTTTACATCTTTAGCTGTCCCTGATTGCCTTGACTGTGTGCCTTCACATCAGTATGCTTGTTCATAAAGTGTTATAAGCATATGATAAAATTTTACATTCACTGAATATTGTTATAGAAACTGCTTCCAAGTTTAAGAAATGATTTAAATTTGAGTTTCTGTCAGTTATGCATAAATAGATGAACATTTGTATATTTGTCTATTTGTAGGCCATCTATTACTAGAGATGAAAAATATATTAAAGCAAATAAATGCATTAAAATTGACTTTCTGTAAAATTGTGTTAGCTGAGCAACTACTGGCAATGAATAGTTGCTGGGAGCAGGACAGTCAGTAATTTTTAAGGGTTTGACACTGGGTAGGTTAGCTAAGGTGCCAGGGGATGGACTCACACCAAAGGGCATTTGGTTGTGACTTGATAAATATGTATGTGTGCATGTATATATACACGCATAATAGAGTATAATAGAATACATAAAATCATGCGGGGATAGTAAGAGAAGTTGTCGATAGAGAAAGGGCTCTAAATAATATCAATACATATGGCGTATCAGGATTCTCCAAAGGAACAGAACCAGTAGAATGAATATATATGTATAGAGATTCATCAGCTTAGCTCACATGATGGAGTCTGAGTAATCCAACAATGGCTGCACCACAATGGAGAGGATGAGAATCCACAGTCGCTCAGTCCACAAAGCTGGATGTCTCAGTAGTCCCAATCTGGCACTGAAAGTCTGACAAATTCCCAAAGATCAGCTAGTCTTCAGTCTAGAGCAGCAAGATGAGCTCACCAGAGAGAGACAAGGCAAGCAGCAAGAAGCCAGGTGGTCTCCTCTGCCATGGCCTTTTATATAGGCTCCTATCAGAAGGTAACACCCATATTTAGGGCATGTTTTCCAGCTTCAGCTGATCTAATTAAGAAGATCTCTCTCATTTCAGTTAATCCCAGATCCAGTCAATTTAACACCCAGGATTAGCCATCACATATGGTATAAAATTAACAAAAACAATGAAGAACTTTAAAATTAAAAAAAATCGGGCTGGAGAGATGAGTCAGTGGTTAAGAACACTGGTTGTTCTTGCAGAAGACCTGAGTTCAAAACCCAGCACCCACATGACAGCTAACAACTGTCTGTAACTCCAGTTCTAGGGGATCCAACGGCCTCTTCTGCACTCTGCAGGCATTGCATTGCACCACACGGGTGCACTTACCTACATGCAGGCAATACGTGCACACACATAAAATTAAAAAATAATAATAAAATAAAAATTTAAATATAATTTTTTTAATCATGGAAATATATGATGAAAATAAAACAGTAAACTTGTAATTTGTAATGAAAACAGCTGACATACACTGAGTTCTTGTATAAGAGACACAATCCTAAGATTAATTCACTAAATATCCATGAGTGACATCTTAAAGTAAACTCTATTATTATTCTCATTTTTATTTTGACTTTAAAATTTAATGTTTTTGTTTTGTTTTGTTCTTTGTACTAGAGATCAGACCCAAGGGATCTGCATATGCTCCATCAGTGTGTTACAGTCCCATTAACCATGATTTCTCAATGAGTCATTGCATGCAATGAGCTCAAAAACAATTAATGCCTACAGACTTTCATGACATACCATGATTTATATTTTGATTCCAGGCTTAACTTTTTGAAGAATTATCCCAGTGTTTCATTCTGTTGACAGTTCGGGATTTGACACATATCATTAAACCAAGAAACAAAGTTTTAATGTTCTTTTACCAGGAACAAGAACAAATGTTGCCAAATGGCCAGGATCTTTGCTGTTGTTGCTATTAAAATCCATGCATTCACAACTGATTCCTTACTTTACTTTATTTAAATGTGTTTTCAAGATATTTAAATTGGTGAAGGATAAATGAGATGTGCCTTGTATATGACTAATATATTCTTTGTTAGTACAAATCTTGGTGGGTGGCACACAACTTCTTCATAATTTGAAGAATTCTGGAACTAGAACAATTCTGGATATTTGGTGAAAAGTTCTATCCAAATATTTACCATGAGGAATTAACTACAAAGGAGCATTTAGCTGACTAGCTATGATTACATTATACAGGAATTCACACAGAAGTATGAGTATGTGTTCCCCAGTGTGTATATATATTTAAAGACCTTGATAAGGACCTTGATTTAGCTGGAGTTGGTGTATATGAGAAAGAATGAAATTATGTTAGAATATTCTCATTGAGCACTTGACTTACAGACTGCTTTTATGGCCTATTTAATATATGCTACAGAATCTGAAACTATTTTGAGAAAAATGCACTGACAGTAATAGATCCCAATGGGAATGCTGAATTGAAAGGGATGAATATAACTCAGCACAAGAAATTCTCAATTGTAGTATCACTAAGGATCTTTAATTTTTTGTTAATTTCAGATCATGTGTTTTGATTGAATTTAGATTTTTTTCTCATGCATTTTCATTCTCTTGCCATCCCCCCACCCAATGTCATGGTTTTTATATATGTATGTATATAGTCATATAGAGTCAGATTTGTGTCTCCAAGTGTCCTTTGGTGTGACTCCATCCATTGTAGCCTCCTCAACATATCAAGTCTCACCCTTAAAGAAGTTCTCACTCCCCTGCCCAGCAGACATCAGTTGCCAATAGTTCCTGAGGTATGATTGAAGTTTCTTAACTCCCTCCCTAAGTTCATGCTGGAATTTTGTCTGTCTTGAACTTACATGAGATTTGTGAATGCTGTAATTATTGATATGAGTTCATGTAACTGCCCAGATGTCTGGAAAATTTGTTTTCTGTGGTTATCCACTACCTATAATTCTTAAAATTTTTCTACCTCCTCTTTTGCTATGATCCCTGAGCCTTGGGAAGCCAAAGTTTGCTGTAAGTATTCAAAGTTACCAACCAACTGTGAGAAAGATCATGCCATATGTGTTTCTCTGGGTATGGTTTAGAACTTTTAATAATAGTTGATAGTTAAAAATAACAAGAATTCTTTAAATTTTGATGCATATGTATAATACCGCAGAGACACACAAAATTTTTGAGGAGCTTTGTATTTATAACAATATTAACTTAATGGGAAAATACTTAGATTCTATTTCAAATCCTTGAAACATTAGCATTCATTAAAAACAAAACAGGAACTAACATCAAATTTCAAGGAACTAAACAAATAAATGTTCTTAATTTTTTCCCTTCCCTGTCTCTCTCACTTTCACTCTCTTGCTCTCACTCTCTTTCACTCTGTTTCTCAATTCTTGCTCTCTCTCTCCTATAGGGATTATCATATTTGATGATATATTTTTGTATTTGTAGAGGAAAGTAATAATAGTCTCAGTAGTAATAATCAACATTATGTTACCAAAAAGCAAGGTCTTTCAGGGCAGCTTAAGTTTTCTAGCCAATCTTCCTCTTGTACAAACAATTATGCTATCCCTACAAAAATAATTACTCCATCACAAAAATAAACTTCTTATTAACAGTATTATTATTCAGGACTGTAGAGACGGCTCAGCAGTTAAGAGTACTGGCTGCTCTTGCAGAGAAACTGGTTTGAATCCCAGCACTCACATGGTGACTAATAACTGTTCATAACCAGTTCTAGGGAAATCTGACACTCTCTCCTGACCTCCGTGGACATTTCATGACACAGGTGCACTTACATCCATGCAGGCAATAAAAATATACACATAAAATAAAAACAATAAATATTAAAAAGTAGTAGTATTTATAATCAAATAAATGAGCAAAACAAAGGATATTGGATATATGTGTTTTATTTAATAAAAGAGCCTCTGAAACAATGAACTATAAGATACAAACATTGGCCTTCAAACTGATTTTTTTTTTAATCATTGACTCTATCTAAGACTATTTAACATGTTTTGATTTTAAGAAAAATATATTTTCCCAAATCTTTCAAAGTTATATATTAATATCTGCTCTTAAAAAGGGAAAGAAGTTAGTCAGGATGGTGGCTCATGCACATAATCACAGCACTTTGAAGGTGTGGCAGGAGGATCAGGAGTAGAGGGTCAGACTGAGGTATAGCTACTCAGTGAGTTCAAGGCCATCCTGCAGTATCTGTGACCCTCCCTCAAAACAAAGAAAAGGAACAACCAGTTGAAGCAAAGTCCCCTTTGGTTAAGGAAATTAAAACAGACCACACTTCTTCAATCTACTGAGCATTTCTTTCTCATAATCCTGAACTTTTTTAATCCTTGTCCCACTATCGTCCACAATGTTTTTAGTTCATTCTTGGTGTACAAATTGAGTTTTAACAATGGGACATAGTTACAGGATACTTCATTCTACTTTTAAAATATTTTTGACTAACAAAACATGTGCCATTCAATATGCCTTATCTCTTCTGTGATTAAACAGGATGCTTCAAAGAAAAAACAAACATTGTAAACATGCCCTCCTCTTTTCTGTACAGAAGATAATTAGGCATATGCTGCAGAAAATGCTGAAAGCCTAAAAGAGGCATTTTCTTCCAAGAAATCTAAACTTGTCAAATCTATTTTTAAATGAAATGTTTCCCTGCATTCTTTGTTTTTGATTTTAGAATGTCGTCTGCATATATTTAATCCAAATAATCTGAATGTGTTGGAAATAATGATGTTTGTAGCATGTAAGCAGAATTGCTTTTAAGGCAAATAAATTACATATTTAAAATAAAATAAATTAGTATTTATTCCAGTTCTTTGTTTGCTTCTAGATATGAAAACTAAATTGCTCTCTTCTTCGACAACAACTTTCAGCTGGAGCTAAAAGTTCCCTGTGAGTCAGGACTCTTTTTTTTTTTTTTTTTTTCCTCAGAGTACAGAGTGCTACACTTCAGGATTTTGTCTGTTTTCTGAATTATTTTACAATATTTTGATGAATAATTATAGACAATTTCTTCTCTGCCAATATGTTTGACATTATCAATAATTAGGATGGTGTTGCACCCTCTCCATTATCTGGAATTTATATTTTCTGCTGCCTCCATGTGCTGCCTAGTTCTAAACTTCATGCAGATTTATTCAGCATCTGCCGCATATATGACTATGTGGCATGTGTTATCATCACATTTTTCTCTTTCTGTGTATATGTGCATGTGTTTTTGCATGTTAACAAATTAACAGGTACACATGTATGTGTATGTTCATGTACATATGTGTGCACAAATATGTGGAAAAAAGGCACATATTTGGGTGCCACTCCTCAGTGGTCATTAGGGTCTCTCGCTGAAACTGAACCTCCCTTATCAGGCTATGATTACTGCATAGTGATTCCAAGGGATCCACCTGTCACTTTTTGTACAGTACTGGGATTACAAGCACCCTTCAAGCCTGGCATCTTTACCTGGGTCCAGGAGATCAAAGTCAGATTGTGTTTCAAGGCAAATACATTTGGATTGAGCCATCTCCCCAGCCCTGTGTCTTAATAATCTTACACTTTTTGAAGTACCTTCTAGCACAAATTATTGAGAAGAATAGGATTCAAAGTTAAATTTAATCCTGACTATCCTAGGCTCAGTAATTGAAATTAGTGACAACTTCATCAAAGATGGAAAAAAGCAAAGCCTATATGATGGGAGAATTTGGTGCCATATGTGCACTAAATTTTTTTCCTTTTTCCCTTCTTGGGAGGTTTCCTCCCAAGGCCCCAGTCTCACAGATAAACACAAGAAATTTTTAGTTTTGGAGTTTCCTTTATGGTAGGGAGTTAGGGGTGACATACAAAGAAACCACAAAATGCACAGCAGGGAGCCCATTCTGATTGCTTCTGAGCCCCGCCCACAGTCGCTGTTAGCTTTTGCTGGGCCCCATGGCCCAGTCTCACCCTGTGAAATGGTTTGTAAATGCCCCATCTCACTTCCAAGCTTGCAAGCTTGCGGGGCACCCTGGCCATTTTCCAATGCAGCTGCACACCTCCTCCTCTGTTTCACTCTCTCCCCACTTCGCTAACTCTCCCCAGCTGAATCTCCCCAGAGGGCTCTGCCCCTGGCTGGCTTACAAGCCTCAGAGGAACAATTATTTTTCGGGCTAAACATACCAACAATGTACTAACGTTCATTACCTTGATTGTGATTGTTGCATGATATTCATCCAATCATGTTGCTCATAATCATGAGTCATTAATAAAAGGCAAAGCTGTATTCGACCTACTAGGTGTAAAGACACTAGGCACCTCTCACATAGTAGATTAATATCTCTCAGGGGAACATAGAAGATTTTTTTTCTTTTAAGTTTCACAACGTACAAACGTCTTCAGAGAACTGTTCTACAGGCAAAATTCATCTTCCAAAAAGAGACCAAAGGTCTATTTTGTGGACAATGTACAATTTATTTAAGACTGAAATCGGAATCATTTACTACTGATCATAAAGTCTAATAATTTCCATACTGCAAACCGCTTCAATGCATGTTCTTTCATTTGGTGGTCAGAATTCTATGAAGTATGCACTCAGATTTTCTACATGAGAACCATTCTGAGCAGCAACTAGGTTAAGCACATCACCTTAAATCACAAAAGCTGTATGTGACAGAACGTGGCCAAAGATACATCATGAAAAAAAAAATGTTTATCTTACCTTTAAAACATGCCAATTCTCAGGGCTGGAGAGATGGCTCAGAGGTTAGGAACACTGGTTGTTCTTGCAGAAGACCTGGGTTCGAATCCCAGCACCCACATGGCAGCTAACAACTGTCCATAACTCCAGTTCCAGGGGATTCGACAGCCTCTTCTGTCCTCCACAGGCATTTGTATGACACGGGTGCACTTACCTACACCCAGGCAATATAGTCATACATAAAAAATAAAAGTAGTAAATAATAATAATTAAAAATACATTCCAATTCTCATTTCTCTCAGTATATTAAGTATTGCTGTAGACAAGATTAATTTCCAATATTATTCCTTATAATTCTAATGTGAAATGGAAATATGTTTCCCTGGGAACTCGCTTTGAGCTATTCTGAGTTCTGGTTCTAGCTGGAGATCCTTTCCATAGCTTAGACCCACAGCACAACAGCATGTCAAACTTCTTTAAAAACATATTGTACTGATTACTTTTGTTTGTGTGTGTGAGCATATTGCTTGCATGTGCATAAGTGGATCCATGTTATGTAGTGCCTGTAGAGGTCAAGAGGGCATAAAATCCCCTAGAACTGGTGCTACAAATGGTTGTTAGTAACTATGTGGGTACAGGGTATTGAAACCAGATCCTGTGCAAAAGTTGCAGTGTACTTAATGACTATGCGATCTCTCTAGCTCAGCATGTACGACTTTTGCATGTGTATAGGGGCTTTAAAAATGTTTCTCACTCTTATTTTATCACGTGGTTTGATGCAGTGGTATATATAATCCCTTTGTGATCAGCGAGAGTAATACTCAAGAACCAGGTCCCCTAGGTTGGACTCTAGCCTTCCACCTCCTTTGTCAGTCATTTCATTGCTCAGTCCCATTTTCCCTTGTGAATGTTCATAATAACACAGTTCAGTTCATAGTCTGTTGTATGGAATGACAAGTGAAAACTCATTGACATAGGTATAAACTTTGCATAAAATACAACCCTCGAGCCTCACACTGACCTTTAGAAATATTTATCTTTATCCTAATTTTGAAAATGAGGTCACCAAACCCGAAAATTAATTAAGGTTTTCAGTGTCAAACCGGTGTGTCAAAAAACAAGAAATGAAACAAAAATCTGATTACAAACCCTCATATTAACTAGTATGATACATCTTAACCTGGAACAAGGTGATGTGTGAAGGTTAAGATTCTCCAAAGTAATACAATATTTAGCTAATTCAGTTAGTGTGAATTATTTTAGAGCAATTCTATTATCTTAACACTAGCCAGTTCACTGATCTAAAATGAAAGTTACCTGTACAGATCACCTTAGAGTTCAGGGCTATGTGACTTACTTTGGATAACAGTTCATTGCAAAGGCTGTGATGATTTATACTGATTGTCATATTGTTAGTATATACAGTCACCTTAGAGACAAAACTCTGGAGATATATATGAAGTATTAAGTAGACCAGATTTTTTAAGGGAAAAACCTACCCTAAACGTAAACATTAATGTCACCATTTCGTGGTGTGGCATCCTGGACTACATAAAAATGTCAAAAAGAAATGAACAACAGCATTCATTTCTCTCTGTTCCTTGATGGTGGATGTCGTTAACCAGCTGCCTCAAGTTCCTGCTATCAGACTCCCACCACCACATTGGACACTGAAGCAAAATAAACACTTCATTAAGTTGCTTTCACAAGAGACATTGTCAAAGCAGCTAGGTAAATAACTAACACATTACTGTTAGTAAATAATACCAGGTATCAATTAGCACTTAATATAGTTTGATACCTTGTATACATCCAAGTTGTAAAACAAATATGTAATGTTGATATCTATACTTTTAAATGTAATTTTTTTAATTTTTGTGTTTCATGCAAAACATCTTAATCATCTTTATACCACCTCCCACATCAGCACCCCCTCTATAATCCCAAAATAGATTTCATGCATTCTGTCATACATGTCAAACCTCATTGAGACAAGTTAGCATACCCAGATATCCTTCAGTGTGAGTTCATCCACTGGGGTCTAGTCTGCCTAGGTAGAATCTCTCCCATAAAGATCAACTCTTCCTCACCCAGCAATAATCAGCTGCCAATAGTTCTTTGGCTAAGGTTGTTGTCTACTGCCCATTTCCCCAGTTCTATGCTGGGATTCTATCTGATTTTACATAGATCTTGCTCATGATGGAACCATTGCTGTAAGATTTTTGTGTCCTTATGATCATGCACCTTCTCCCCTGGCTTTGACAATCTTTCCTCCCCCTCTTCTTCAATGGTTCCAGAGACTTTGGTGGGTGAAATTTAGTATAGGCATCTTATCCAGGGACACACACTCAGAAGACTCTTATTCCCTACATTTTGGCCATTTGTGACCTTTTGTGTTCATCCTCCTATGTTGCATGAGGGAACTTCCCTGAAGAGAGCCGAGAGATGCATTAGTATTCCCCTACCCCTGTTCTACTATGTTCTGTGAGTCTTAGTTGTAGAGGTTCCATTGTGGATGTGTCACTTAGGGCTGGGCATGTCACAGACATTTATTCTCTGTATGTGACCAGTTATGGAAATCTATAATAGTCCCCATCTGTTACAAAAGAAGCTTCTTTGATGAGTGGTGAGTAGCATAATTGTCTGTAATATAAGGACCCATCCAAATTTAACATAAGATAAGAATCACCTTTGTTTGGGGATGTGACAGACTTAAGGTTTCCTCTAAGATCTATGACAATCTCCAGCCATGTAAATTTCGCTATGTCTTCAGTACCACACATTAGTTTCCTCCCATTGAGTGGGCTTTAATTCCAGTTAGGTAGCTGTTGATTTCCACCAAAATAAAAGTGCCACTATTGCGCCAATATAGTTTGCTATGCTGGTTATTTTTGTGCTTATTAGGCCTTAAGGCTGGGGTTGGATTATTGATTTTCTCTTTTAGCAGCTTGCGTAGTGTCCTCCAAAATTATGAGAGCTAATATTCAGAGAGGTGTCTTCTAGGTCTGTTCCAGCTCCATTGTTCCAAATCCTGTGTCCAAACTACGTCTGTCTTCAGCAATACAGTATTTCCTTCAAGTTCTGGAAGGCAATCAAGGACTGAGGCAGTAGTCTGTGTAATATCTGGAGTCTCGTGGACTTCTATGACCAATAACTCAAAGGGAACTTTCTCCTGATTGGCACCGTTTCTTTTTATATAACCTTCCGCTGTACACATGAACTCATGTATGTGTAATTTTTCAGTGGGATTTTGACCTAATACATTTCCTTCTGGTTTTTCACATGAGCTGACCATTGTTAATCCTCTCTCTTTTCTCTCTCTCTCTCTCTCTCTCCCTCTCTCTCTCTCTTCCTCTCTCTCTGTCTGTCTTTCTCTCTCTCTGTCTCTCTTTCCCTGTTGAATTTTCCCTCTTCTCTCCCCATTTAAAGTACCCTCATTTTCCCCATTTCATCCTTGATAAATCCTGTCTCTTATGACTGCTCCTCTCTTTGGTTCCTTCTTCATCTTTACGTCCATGATCCTTGCCTAACCCTCTCTACATTTGTCAATGAGAAATCAAGGCTTGTTGAGTTTATAAGGCATAAAGTCACAGATTTGTGGAGAACAACCAAACAGACTTAGTTCACAAGCTTATAACTTTTCTATTGTATGAAAGTGTCTCAATATAAACTTCCTCCAGAAATCAGAACAGTATCTTGATTGTTTTGTATCCATCCATTATTAATGTTCTTACTTGTGTAAGGTAATATCCCAGATGCACCTTCACAGTCTTCTTTCCTTATTTCAGACCTTAGAATGCTTCACTGTAATTTCTTTATTTCAATCGTCCTCAAACACCACCCGCATTTTAACTGCCATCTATACTTGCATGCATCCAACTCATCCTTAATTCATCCATCCATTGCACAGATGGTGGTTGTGCTTTTTCTACGTGCTACCATGCTGATTGATGTTGGGAAGGACATTCTAAATGTGTGTGGGTGGTATATACACCTCATATCATTTGTGTGGAAAAAGAAAGCTTTCCTGAGAAGCTTTAAGTGTGTTATTTAATTAATGGTGGTAGTTTTAATTAAAATTCTTTTTTCAAGGTTTATTTTGCCAATCCAATCTTTTCCATGTTGATGTTTTCAATTTCCTTCTCTGGCTACTCACCTTATCACTACCGTATGGAATGGGCTGTAATGTATTGCTCATTAGAATTCTACAGTTGATAAATACTTTGCTGATTATGTGCTACTTGGGAATGTTACTATTAACTACTCAATGAATGATGTAAAATAATGTCTTATAAAAACATGAAAATAATGAATGGTAACAATATTCAGAATCACTGGATTGGTGAGGTGATTCAGTGAATGCGAGCAATTGCTGATCCTGCAGAGGAACCAGGTTTAGTTTCCAGCACCCACATTAGGGAGCTCACAACTGACTGACTCCAGCTCCAGGGGTTCACATGTTCTCTTCTGGGCTCTGGAGACACCTGAATGCATGTGATGTGTATACATACACTTAAAGACACATACACACCCCCAAATTAATAATATTAATAAAATAAAGCATTTAAAAATGTTCCAGTTCAAAAAATTTTTCTCAAAACATGTTACCATTATCTCTAATTATGGGGGTGGGTGGGGGGAATGAACAAAGTTTGATGAATGGGTGCTTAATTAGCTTACGTGAGAGAGAGGGAGAAAGACATTCTAGTTTGATTTTCACTGTAGCCTGTTATAGATATCCTCATTTTAATGTTTAAATGGATGGTTTTCTATATGAATGTTGTTTTATATATACATTATGGAATTATTAAGATAAAGTAATTAATATATTTATTATACATATAAAAGTTACTTAAGCAGTTTTGGGGGTGAGAACACCGATCTCTATCCTTTTGTTCCAATGCAGTTCTCTATCATACTGCGTATGTTTGTAAACAAACTATATAAACAAGCTTCTATTCTAAATATACCTAGTGATGTTAAATCAACTGCTACTACAATTGTATATGTAGAATTTCCTCATTCCATAGACTATTAAAAAAGCAAATTTGTGTGTGTGTGTGTGTGTGTGTGTGTAGTGTATACACTAAGAAGAGTCAAGATTCAGCGTTAACTAATTATGTAATAAAAGATAGTACGTTAATGTGGCATTAGTAGCTTTGATTAAAACTAACGGAGTCTTTAAAACAATGGTAACTTCAGATTGTTTCAGTATGCTTTGGCATGAATTCACACCTAGAATTGTTTGAGAATTGAATGAAATGGATCTTCATAAAATAAAATAGGTAATTGCAAAGCAGTAGACTTCAACTACTGGTTATTATAACCAAAGTGAAGTTGTTTATTATAGTTTTTAATGTCTCAGAATATTTGTATTTTGCTTCTATAATATTTTTATGTATTTCAAGCTACAAACTTCATTTCTCAGTGTCTTGACACTTGAAAGCTACATGGCAAATGCTGACTCCTAATATGACATTCATAAATGGAGTCACACTTAATTAAAAAATGCATATCTTCTCTATAGAGCAACTAAGTCATTCATTGTAAATTATTCACAAAGGGTATTTGGAAAGTCATGAAAATTAATCATCAGGTTTATTGTAGATGTGTGTATCATGTTTTTGAAAATATATATGTATATGATGGCATTTCTTAGCAGACTAAAATTCTGAAGGTTAAAATTCCATGAGTTAGGCTTTTCTTTAATTTGAAAGAATAATTATCAGGAAAATTGCAATATATTAAGAAAACATATATTATTCTAACCATGTTTAGCTTTTTGGAGTCATGTTACATGACTTTGAATCTTTTCAGAAAAACTTCTGCCACAGAGTTTCTATGTGGCTGATCTAAAACCCAAGCTTTGGTCTCAGCACCAGGTGAGGGATTACAGGCACATGACTCCCAGTCTGGCTGGGTTTGTATCTTGATATCGATTAGTGTATTGATTATTTTATTTCTTTTTGAGTTAGTTATTTCATCTCTGTAAATTAAAAAATGAAGGCCTGAAAGCACTATGTCATAGAGTAACTTTCATACTTAAGATAATATATTTAAATATCCAAATA
>NW_008351640.1:1506992-1511884 GCF_000622305.1 Nannospalax galili | reverse complement strand
ATAATACTAATAGTATAATATTTATATTTTAATTAATTTTACTACTCTTTGCCATTGGTTTCTTTGACTGCAGTAAAATGTAACTTAATTGTCTCTATTGGAATGTCTTTTATGTTAGTTAGCATCTCTTCTATTTATTGTAATTTGTGCATAAAACTATATTTCTTGTTCAAGCTCTGGAAAAAATATTTAAGTAGATTTTAAAAGAAAAAGGTGTTTCTGAGGATGGAACCTATACCTGACACTGATATCAGGCTTAGCAACTTGAGGCTAAACAGGTCACAGGACATAGGGAGAGCCAAAGAGTAGTTTTATATTTATTAGTTATCATATTAAAATGACTCATAATGACTTATTGTTCAACCTATAGATTAATGCAGCTCTCAGCTCTCACCAGAGATTTTCCTTATGCAACAGATGGTAATTAACTAAAAAACCCACAATTGGCCAATGTGTAGAGAACAAGATGCTTTAGGGTGCTTATCCCTGAATAGGGCATCTATTTTAAGCTTCTGCTTCTCAAGGCTCAGAGACCATTATGGAAGAGGAAGGCTCTCAAGAACCAAGGTGGTAAATGACCACAAGGAAAGAGTTTTCCAGATAGCTGGTCAGTCATTCATATAAACTCACTCAATGTGACAGCATGCACATGTCCCATGAAAGCTCAAACCCGAAAAAAATCCCAGCATAGAGAGGAGGTAGTGGGTAAGAAGCACAATCCCACCTCAGGAAATTGTGGCAACAGATGGCTTCTCAGAGGGACAGAGACAGTCTCTTTTAAGCATAGGACTTTTGGTAAGTACCAGGCTCCAGTGGATGGACCCACACTGAAAGACATTTGGAAACACAAATATATATTAAACCTACACACACACACACACGCACACACACATGCACACACATATATGATAGAGTACATTAAGTTAGGGGACAATAAAGGGAGATGTGGATAGCAGAGAGTATCTAGCAGAAAATATTTAAGTACCATCAAACTACAGTGTATGAAAATATAAAAATTTAATAAACAATAAAGATATTAAAAAGTAAAATGCAAAATGCCACCAAGAAATATTATCACCTTATGTATTTAATTGTTTTTATTTTTTAAAGTATTTATTTAATAACCATATTATTGCAAGAAGCATTTCATTACAACAGCATTGACATATTTAATAACAATTTCCAGAGATAAGATGCATCTCTATTAAAATTCGGTGTAAAATTTTAGGTTTATCATTGAATTAATACAGTTATACAATATTGTACTCTGTATAAACTGTTTAAGACATAAAATTAAATGAGGTTTCAAACTTTAAAAAAGATCTACATTTCATTATTAAAATACAGTTTCATACAGAAAAATTCATTTATTATACAAATGACACTAAGATGCACATGAGTTTCTAATCTCTATATATCTGATTATTACTAGTCACAGTTGGTTACTTTCTGAGATCCTTGGGATCTGAGAATGGATATAAAATCATTAGGTAGATGTCAATGGTAATGTTTGCACAGCTACTAATTATTAAGAAGCAAAATTTTATGCTTTAAAGAGTTTTTTTTCTATTTTTTTCTTTATTTATACAACCATTTCCCAGATAGCACCCTCCCATAGCCTCCCTCCCCCAACTAGAGCAGTCATACTCTGATGTACTTGCTGCTGTCAACTGTGTTGTCAGCACCCCAGCCATATCCCACTACTTGCCCTTCTGGTGAATCTAGTCAGCCTATCTAGAGGTCTTTGTTTTAAGAGGGTCAGCTGTTCCTCATCTAGCAGTAATCAGTTGTCTATATTCCTTTGGATAAGATTGGGGTCAGTTGTTCATTTTCCCAGTTCTATGCTGGGTTACTGTCTAGGAATCCCTTTGCCCACCGTGGCCAACAACTCAAAAGAAGGTATCGCTTGTCTGGCATTGTTGCTTGCTATGTAGCCTTTAGCTATACATATGGACTCTTATGAAGTTATGTTGGCTCATTTAATGTTTGGTTATAATTTCCTTTCAGATATTTAAGGCCATACAGTTGGTCCAGATAAACTGATTTATTTTTACTCTTAAGGTCATTTGAGGATCTGTTCCTCAGGGGTCACATGGGCTTTGGAGGAGTCCCTGACTCCTTTCTTTTACCAGTTCCAACTATGTGAAGATAAGTCAAAGGTCCTGCTTGACCATGGTTGGCTTTGCTTGGAAGCATGGAGGAAATGTTTCCTCTGTGTTGACCCTTCTCTTTACAGACTGGACACTGGTTCAAGTCCACTGGTGGGGTCTCCTTGGCCTCCTTGATCAAGAGGACAGGTGACCCACCATCATTATAGGACATTTTGAGAGATGATCATAGTCCCCTGGAACTAGTTGACCTAGGAGGGCAAGGAGCAAAATGTATCCTTTATGTCCCTCTGACCAAATCTATTATAGACCTCAAAGTATGTCTGTTAAACACCTAAGAAGGTTAGTTCCACCAGTCAGGTATTTTTATTTACTGTGTGTTATGCAGATAAACATTGGGCAAAGACCAGTTCTCAGATAAACCTTACCTAGACAAACCCAGATAAACCTTACCTATATTTCTTGATCTGCTCTGTGTAATTTGTCAGTAGGTTGTTGGACTAATATGGCTCTCTCTGGTTTTCAAAACTAGCTAGGCATTGTTTATTTCTCACATTTTCTCACCCCTCCATCATGTTTTTCCCACTTAAGGTGCCCCCATTTCCCCCCTTTCTCCCTTACTAATACCTTTCTCCTATGGTCCTACCTCTCTTGAGCTTCTTCTTTCCCTTTATCCCCTAGGTTCCTTGTATACCCTTCCCTCCCTCCTCCCTTAAACTAACCCAATTTTTATCCATATTTCCCTTATAAGGCCTGTTTCCTACTGTACTTCTCTTTCAGTTTTTTTTTTCCTTTACCTCCCTATTTCCTTTCCATTATACTGATTCATATAGTTATGTCTGTTTGCATACTTATTTATCAGAGTCTGGTTCTAGGATCCCCATATGAGGGAGAACATATGTCGATTTTTTTTCTGAGCCTGTGTTACTTCACTTAGTATAACAGTTTCTAGTTCCATCCATTTACCTGAAAATTTCATGACTTCATCTTTCTTTACTGCTGAGTAAAACTCCATCGTATAAATGAACCACATTTTCATTATCCAGGCATCAATTGAGGGACACTTAGGTCGTTTCTATCTCTTGGCTATTGTGAAAAGAGCAGCAACAAACATGGATGTACAAGTGTCTCTGCAACAGCATGAGTTCTTGGGGTATATGCCAAGGAGTTGTATAATTTGGTCAAATGGTAGGTTCATTTGTAGTTTTTTAAGAGTTCTCCACACTGCTTTCCATAGGGGTTGAACAAGTTTGCAGCCCCACAAGCAGTGGATGAGTGTTCCCCTTTCCCCACATCCTCTCCAACATTTGGTATCATTTGTTTCCTTGATCTTAGCCAGTCTGACAGGGGTGATGTGAAATCTTAAAGAGGTTTTAATTTGCATTTCCCTAATTATTAGTGATATTGAACATCTTTTAAGATGTATCCTAGCCATCTTTACTTCATCTTTTGAGAACTCCTTGTTCAGATCCTTAGCCCATCTTTCAATTGGGTTGCTTTTTGTCTTGGTTCTCGGTTTTTTGAGTTCATTATAAATTATGGTTATTAAACCTCTGTCAGATGTGTCGCTGGTGAAGATTTTCTCCCATTCTGTGGGTTTTCTATTTGCTTCCTTGGTTGTCTCCTTTGATGTACAGAAGCTTTTTAGATTAATGAGGTCCCATTTGTTAATTCTTGCCCTTGTTTCCTGAGCAATTGACGTCTGGTTTAGAAAATCCTTTCCTATGCCTATATCTTGCAGGTTTTTTCCCAAAGTATTCTTCTAATAGTTTCAGAGTTTCAGGCTTTACATTGAGGTCTTTGAGCCATGTGGAATTGACTTTTGTTCAGGGTGAAAGACAGGGGTTTAGTTTCATTCTTCTACAGGTGGAGATCCAGTTTTGCCAGCACCATTTGCTGAACATGCCGTCTTTCCTTCAGTTTATGTTCTTGGCATCCTTGTCAAATATCAGGTGGCTGAAATTGCATTTGCCAAAATTTTGGTCTTCAATCTTGTTCCATTGGTCTATGGGTCTATTTTCGTGCCAGTACCATGTTGTTTTTATGACTATAGCTATGTGATACAGCTTGAAATCTGGTATAGTAATCCCCCCAGCATTGCTCTTAGTGTTTAGGGTTGTTTTGGCTATCTGCAGTCTTTTGTGCTTCCATATGAATCATAGGATAGTTTTTTCCAATTCTGTGAAAAAAGTCATGGGGATTTTGATTGGCAGTGCATTGAATCTATACATGACTTTGGCAGAGTGGTCATTTTCACAATATTAATTCTTCCAATCCATGAACATGGGGGGGGTCCTTCCATCTTCTGATGTCTTCATCAATTTATTTCTTTAAAGATTTAAAATTTTCATTTTAGAACTCTTCAGTGTCTTTGGTCAGGTTAACTCCAAGATAATTTCTTTTTTTTTGCAGCTATTGTGAACGGGAGTGTTTCCATGTGCTCTTTTTCTGATTGCTTGGTATTGGTATATAGAAAGGCTATAGACTTTCATAGGTTAATTTTATAACCAGCTGCTTTACTGAACGTGTTAATATTTTCTAGGAGTTTTTGGGTGGAATTTTTGGCATCCCTTAGATATAATATTATATTGTTTGTAAAAAGAGATAATTTGATCTCTTCTTTTCCAATTATTACTCCTTTAATTTCAATCTCTTGTCTTATTGCTCTTGCAAGATTTTCAAGTACTATGTTAGAGAGAAATGGGGATAGTGGGCAGCCTTGTCTGGTTCCTGATTTCAGTGGGAAGGCTTCCAGTTTTTATCAAATTAGAATGATGTTGACTG
>NW_008351640.1:1494938-1506973 GCF_000622305.1 Nannospalax galili | reverse complement strand
AAAGGCCTTCTCTGCATCTATTGAGATGACCATGTGGTTCTTGTCTTTAAGGCTATGTATACGATTTATGATGTTTATTGACTTATGCATATTGAACCATCTCTGCATCTCTGGGATAAAGTTGACTTGATCATGGTGGGTGATCTTTTTGATGTGTGCCTGTATGTGGTTTTCAAGTATCTTATTGAGAATTTTTGCATCTATGTTCATTAAGTATAAGGGTCTATGGTTTTCTTTTTTGGTTGTATCTCTACCTGGCTTTGGTATTAGAGTGAGGCTGGCTTCATAGAAGGAATTTGGAAATTCTCCCTCCATTTCTATTTTTTTTGAATAAATTAAGTAGTATTGGATGCAGATCTCCTTTAAATGTCTGATAGAATTCTGCTGTAAATCCATCTGGTCCTGGGCTTTTTTAGTCAGGAGGTTTTGTATTACTGTTTCAATTTCTTTTTGTCTTATGGATCTGTTTAAGGTGTTAATATCCTCTTGGTTTAGTTTTGGTGGTTCCCATGCCTTTAGAAATCCGTCCATTTCTTTTAGGTTTTCAAATTTAGTAGCATACATGTTTTTAAAGTATTCCCTTATAATGTTCTGTGTCTTTCTGGTGTCTGTAGTGATTTTTTCCCTTTCATCTCTGATTTTGTTGCTTTGGAGGTGCTCTTTCTTTCTTTTGTTTAACTGGGCTAGTGTTCTTTCAATTTTGTTTATCTTTTCAAAGAACCAGCTCTTGGAATTGTTGATTCTTTGTATTGTTTTGTTTCAATTTCATTAATTTCTGTCCTGATTTTTGTTATTTCTTCTTGTCTCCTGAGTTTGGGTTTGGATTGCTGTTGCTTTTCAAGTGTGTTGAGTTTCAATGTTAAGTCATTTATTTGTGTTTTTTCCAATTTTTTGATATAGGCACTTAGAGCTGTAAAGTTCCCTCTAAGGACTGCTCCCCATGTGTCCCAGATGTTTTGTCATGTTATATTGTCAGTTTCATTTAATTCCAGGAATACTTTTCTTTCTTTCTTAATTTTTTTGACCCATTCATCATTCAGGAGTGTGTTGTTTAATTTCCACATGTTCATGTGGTGGTTAGGGCTTCTTCCGATGTTGTTTGTAAGCTTTATTGCATTGTGGTCTGTTAGAATACATGGAATTATTTCAATCTTTTTGTATTTATTGAGGTTTGTTTTGTGCCCCAGTATATGGTCGATTTTGGAGAAGGTTCCATTGGGTGCTGAGTAGAAAGTATGTCCTTTGGTGCTTGGGTGGAATATTTGGTAGATGTCTGCTAGGTCATTTGATATATGGTATTGTTTAATTCAGATGTCTCTCTGTTAACTCTCTGCCCTGTTGACCTATCTAATGGAGACAGAGTGGGGTACTGAACTTACCCTGTTAATGAATTGGAGTTAATCTGGGTCTATAAGTCCTGTACTATTTTTTTTTATGAAGTTGGGTGCACCAGAGTTTGGTGAATATATGTTCATGATTGTAATATCTTCTTGATTCATGTTCCTTTGATCAAAATGAAGTGGCCATCTTTGTCTCTTTCAATTAGTTTTAGTTTAAAGTCTATTTGGTCAGATATTAGAGTTGCTACTTCTGCTTTTTCTTAGTGCCATATGCTTGGTATATTTTTTTCCCTATCCTTTCACTTTGAGAAAATGTCCTTGAAAGTGAGATGAGTTTCTTGTAGACAACAAATGATGGGATTTTGTTTCTTAATCCATTCATATAGTCTGTGGCTTTTAACTGGGGAGTTCAGTCTGTTAATATTTAAAATTAATGAAAGATGGGTATTGAATCCTGTCATTTTTATTTTTCTTTACATTATTGATATAGCTGTACCTTTCCACAGTTATACCTTCATTGGAATTCTTTCCGCAATCCCTTGGCTATAGTCATTCCTTTCTTCAGCTCTTTGTATTGCTTTCAGAACTCTCTGAAGGGCTGGTGTTGTGGACAAGAATTCCTTCAGCCTATTTATGTCATGGAAGATTTTTCTTCCCCTTTTGTCTATAATACACATTTTGGCTTGGTATAGTAATCTGGGTTGGCATCTGTGGTCTTTTAAAAACTGGGAATACTTTGGACCAGGCTCTTCTGGCTTTCATAGTTTGCACTGAAAATTCAGCTGTAAACCTAATGGGTTTTCCTTTATATGTGACTTGTTGTTTCTCTTTTGCAGCTTTCAGAATTGTCTCCTTGTTTTGTACGTTTAGGGTTTTTACTATGATGTGCCGTGGAGAGTTTCTTTTCTGTTCCTATCTGTTTGATTGTTCTATATGCTTCTTGTATTTGTATGGGCATGTCTTTCTTTAATTTGGGGAAATTTTCTTCCATGATTCTGTTGAAGATCTGGTCCATGCCATTATCTTGGGATTCTTCTCCTTCCTGTATGCCTATGATTCATAAGTTTGATCTTTTTATGGTGTCACACAATTCCTGCATATTCCATTCTTCTGATTTCTTAAATTTTTCATAATCTTTGCTTGTGTGGTATAGTTCGTCCACTTTATCTTCCAGTCTTGATACTCTGTTTTCCATTTCGTTCATCCTGTTGGTGTGGCTTTCTCCTGTCATTTCTAATTGCCTTACTGAATGTTTCACTTCCTTCTTCATTTCATACTGAGTATTCGTCAATATTTCTAACTCTTTTCTGAATTTATTCAGAAGTTTATCCCTATGTTCCTTCAGCTCTTTGATTTGTTTGTGTGTTCTTTAAATTCACTGAATTCTTTTATCATGTTTTTAATTGTTCTTTTGAGTTCCATGTCTTACATTATCTCTATGATGTTCTCATTGTACTCCTCTAGACGACTATTGGTATTTGGTTGGGATATGTTATTTTGGTTTTTCATCTTACTATTTTTTCTTTATGATTTTGACATGTGAATTTCTTCTGTAGTTTCTGATTTTTGTGTGAGACTCAGGCCTCATGTTTTGCTCTGCTCTTTTTGTGAACTTTATGTGTCTTTGTGGTTTACTTTTTGGGCAAGAAAAGGTGGTTTGTCTAAGCTTCCGGTTCTCTCTTTTGATTTTATATTGGAGTGCCCAGATTGTTTTTGTCTTCAGGAGTTCTCACAGAAGCCCAATTCAGGTGAGGGTCAGATATTTTCAGGCTTTGTCCTAAGGTCTGGATCCCTCCAGTAATGATTTTAGCCTCAGGAATTTGGGGGTTGGACTGGCCTGTGAGCCCCACCCAGGAAAGATGCTGGTCTAGGGCAGCTGGTGGCCTTGTCACCCAGAGATGCAAAGGCAGTTGGGGCAGGAAGAGGCCCCAAGGACTCCTCTGGACTGCACTGAGGAGCTGGGTTGGCCTGGATGCCAAGGATCAGGAAGATTAAAGGTCTGGAACTCCCTGCATCCCAGAAAGATGCTTGCAGGTCCTGCAGGCCTGGGGAAGCAGAGGGAGTTGAGGGTGAATCAGGCCCAGAAGCAGTGCTCCTGGGGCCCAGAGAAGTACAGATGAAAAGGAGCAGGAAGCAGTATTGTGTCCCCAGGTGTCTGTGGCCCCAAGATAAGGAATGGTGCCGTGCCGGGCCCAAACTCAGAGGAGAGAATGGCTGCACAGATGGGAGGGTGAATGAGGCTGGGGGAGTCATGGCGTGGAGGGCACAATGGACTTACCCTGGAGACAGGCCTGTGGGTAGAAGAGAGGCCTGCAGCAGGTCCTGCAGGCCTGGGGAATCAGAGCTTGGTTTGATTTTTTTAAAGAAATATATTTCACAGAATTTGAAATTGTTTATCCTGATGTTTAGATGAGATGTTATAATTATCTTAATATTTAACATATTTTATGATAACAGTAAAAGGTTTTCAAATAATAGTGCATAGAATTCCATGTTATGTATGAAACATGATTTGGTTAATCATGAAAGTCATGTATAATTGTTTTATCAACATGCAATGTGTGATAACTACTTTTACTACCCTGTCTGAAAGCTCACCTCAACAGTGAAATACCAGCTTACAAGATTCTTATCAATCTCAGTTAATTACAATATTTTAGTTAGCTTATTTGGTTATGAGAAGAAATAAAATGAAGATAAATTAAAAATAATTTTCTGTGTGGCAGGCACTGAAGAAATCACTTCATTGAATAAATCCATAAGCCAAGTGATCTCAGTTACAGCTATTATACAGATTTTACAGATGTCAAAAATGAAGTTTAGGGAATCTATCTTTTAAATTTTAATGTGTGGTTAGTATAGGACCCAAGTTTAAAATGTGTACAATATGACTGAACCCCTCCTTGCTTTTACTCAATATGAGCTATTGGTTTCTATAGATTAACATGAAATAAATATACTGTTTCTATTATCACATAAAACAGTCTGAAAATTTCTTTGAAACTCACATTAAGATAACTTACAGAAAATAAATGATAAATCCAGTAAAGGGTATTCAAACTCTCATCTATTTCTTACAATTAATATTCAGATTTTATTAATTTATGTTTATTTATTTATTTATTTGTTATTTCTGAGACAAGTTCTACTTGTAGCCCTAGCTAGCCTATAACTCACTATGTAGACCAGGGTGGCCTAGATCACAAAGAAATCCACCTGCCCCTGTCTCCTCCAAAGTGATTAAAGGCATGCACCACCTTTTGATAAACATGTTATTATGAAGCCCAGGCTTGACTCAAATTTGATAGATGAGGAAGACTTTTAACATCAGACCTTCCTGTTTCTACTTTCCATCCTCCAAGTGATGGTATTATAGGTGTGTAGTACTGCCTGGATTCAATCTGTGCTTAATCAACTGAGCTACATCCTTGGTCCTGGAACTTTTTTCATTAAGACCTGTGATTTTTTTTTCAGTATTTTATGTGTAGAATGCAATTGTCTAGCTAACACATAATTTAACCAAGTCTATGTAATAAAAATATTTCCTATTGCTGAATGAACATGAGGACCTGAGTTTCCGTAAGGGTTAATATTGGTTGTCAAAGAGTTTGAATTACCTTGGAGACAAGCCTCCAGAAATATCTGTGAGGGATTATGTTAATTGAGGTGTGTGGTGGATTGAATTAGAAAAATCTGCTAGAGACTCAAATATTTGAACACTTTATCCTCAGTTGATGGCACTGTTTGGAAAAGTTTAAGAGGGTCATCCTTGTTGGAGGAAGTATGCCACTGGGAGTAGGTAGGCTTTAAGGTTATAATCTTGCCTTACTTTCAATTTGCTCTCCCTTATTCCTGTGTGCACTTGATGCGAGTTCTCAGCTTTCTTCTCTGTCTACCTCTTTTCTTGTCTCCCCCAGAACTGTGGATTCTTCCTCTGGAACCATAACTCAAAATAAACACTTTTTCTATAAGTTATCTTGGTCATGGTATTTAATCACAGAAGCAACACCACCACCACCAACAACAATTAACAAACAAACAAAGAAAAAGAAAACTAATATAAGGTGGGACGACCCACCTTAACTGTGGGTCACACTATTCAGTGGATCCCTGTCCTAGACTAAGTTAAAAGGAAGAAAGGAAGCAAAACAAGCTACTTGACTGGGAACACAATGTGAAAAATTTCCTCATGTGTCTGCCATCATGACTGTCTTGCCGTGGTGCAACAAGATATTTGGAAACTATTGCAGGTCATATCCTTAGCACCCACATACAAACTGTAACTCCAGTGCTGATATAGAGATGGAGATAGGTGAATCTCTGAGACTTGCTGGCTGCCAGTCTGGTTGGAATTCGAAGCTCCAGTTCAGTGGAGACCTTATTTCAAAAAAAAATATACATATTTATATATATATGGATATAGATTCAGAAAGACACCTGGTGTTGACCTCTGCCTTGACATACATACATACACACACACATACATACATGTGTAATTAAATATGTATATTCTTATACCTGAATATGTACACACCTAGACAATTCTCACACACAGAGTCACATAGTTTTCCTACTAAGTGAAATGTAAAGATAAAATATAAAATTCAAGTGATTATCTCTTTCACATAACCATAGTTTGGAAATTTTTAGCACTAGTTTTTTTCTGTTTTGATTTGAATTTGTTGCATTAGTGCTATTCTATATGCAAAATTATCTCATTTCATGTCAGTAATATATTTTTTGCAATAAGATATACAATTGATTAGACCTATTTTTATAACAATTTAATTAACTGTGTATATAATAATAATGCTTATTAACTGGTGACAAATTTTAAGGCATTCTTGTATGGAACTAATAGGAATTTTAGTGCCAAAATATTTTCAGCATAGCTTTAGTAACTGTAAATAATTTTGTTCCATTAACCTTAAACGCCAGGGGTTGTATGGGTCCTTAATTGTTTTTTTATTAGGTCTTATATAATGTGTTTAATTAATGATAATTTGATAATAAGTAAGAACTTAAAAACCAAATTTGCCATTCATAAATCTTAGTTGCCTGGCATGGTTTTACAGGGCTTTAATTCTAATATTCTGGAGAGTAGGCAGAGACAGGCATTGTGAGATTATGGTCAGCCAGGTCTAGCTAGTGAGTTCCAGGCTAACTGAGGCTAAAGCAAGACCCTGTTTCTAAAAGGCGATAAAAGACAACAGAAATAAACATATGTATTAATTATTAATATAGTATGCAGATGATATATGAAAAATGTTTATCACTACACATATATATATATATATATATATTTATAACGATGTATTGATGATGTATTGTAGGGTAGAAATTGGTATGTTATTTTTATGGGCATCCAAATGACAGAAATTAATTTTGGTTGGTGTTTGTACTTATATTAATTTCCTCTCAAAATTCATATACTGGAACCTAATATATGACTTCTCCATGAAAGGAAGTGTTTGTAGATACAGTTACTGCTTAAGATGAAGTCACAGTGAATTATAATTTACTTTAAATACAGTAAGAGAAATATGCTTCTGTTTTAAATCATCTTCAGGGCTTTTATTAGAAAAGCAACAAAATTCTTATTAAGATGTTTTCTGCTAAATTTTTATTGAATTTTTGTGTATTTCATACAGACCTTAATCGTCTTCTACCCTCTTCTCATTGTCACTGTCCCATAGACACCCCACTGGATTTCATTCATTCTGTCATTTGTATTAAGGCTTATTGAGTCAAGCTAGTGTCCCCAGACATCCCTTATTGCAAGTTCATCCACTTAGGTCTTTTCAGGCCTATCTAGAATAATTCCCTTTAAGAAGATTTGCTCTTCCTCATCCAGCAATGATCAGCTAGTAACAGTTATTCGGCTAAGATTGAGTCCTACTGCCCATTTTCACAGTTCTATGCTGGGATTTTGTTAAGTTTGAGTTCGCATGGATCTTGTGCATGCTAGCATCATAGCTGTAGGTTCATATGAGCAAGGTCCCAGGAGTCTGAAAGAATCTATTCCCATATGGTCATTCACCTCCTCACCTGGCTCTTGCAATCTCCCCACTTCCTCTTCAATGGTACCTGAACCCTGGGTGGGTGAATTGTAATACAGGAGTTCTGTTCTAAGGATGCACTCTCTGCAGACTCTTATTCTCTATGCTTTGAACTTTTGTGTCTTTTCATGTTCCTGGCCCTCTGTTTCAAGAGGGAACTTGACTGATGAGAGTTGGTAGATACAATAGTGTTCTCTTTACTCCTTGTTCCACTAGGTTTCATGAGCCTTAGGTACACAGGTTCCAATGTAGTTATTTCACCTAAGGTTGCATGATTCTAGCGCTCTCTAGTCTTGGAGAACACTTTGCAAGATGCTAAGGGAGAACATCAATCGATGGTCCAACCCCAGCTTTAAGACCCAATGACCACAACAATGACCAGCACAGCAAAGATTATTGGAGAAGTAATGACACTTTTATCTTGGCAGTAATAAGCAGCTACTTAATTGGACTTAAAGCCCCCTCAGTGGAAGGAAAGTCATGTGTGATACTGTAAATCTAGCCAAATACACACAGCTGTTGAGGTCATAGAACTTAGAGAAAACCCCAAAGCTGTCACATCTGTAGACAAATGTAATTTCTTGTGCTAAATAGGAATCCATATATTTGCAGACAATAATGTCAGTCACTACTCATCAAAGATGCTTCTTTTACAAACAACAGAGATTATTACAGAGTTCCATAACTCGGGGCTGGAAAGATGACTTAGTTGTTAAGAGCACTGGCTGTTCTTGCAGAGGACTGGGTTTAATTCCCAGGACCCACATGGAGGTTAACAACCATCTGTAACTCTAGTTCTAGGATATTCAACACACTCTTCTGACCTCCATGGGCATTGCATGACACAGGTGTACTTACATTCATGCAGGCGTTAAACCACGTTGGATGAGAATACTAATTTCTCCATGTCCTTACAAATGCATGATATGGTCATTCATTTTAATCTTAGCTACAATGACTGGCTTGTGAACGTTTACTATTTATATTGATTGCTACATTATAAATGTTACTCTTCTAATGATTAATTTTGTTGAAGACTGCTTTTCATTTAATATTTAAGAACACAATTAGAAAATCGTGAAGATTATTATCTCATTTTTTGTATTTTTGGTGTTAAGCTGATCATCTTTACAAATTGAGTTTTTGGTTTCTTTTGTCATTTAATACCTTCACACTTGGTCTAAAGTACCACTAGAGCTCAGGAAAATATATGGCAATTTTAGTTGTCTTTCCTATTGAAAATCTCACTGATGTAAATATTTAGAAGAGAATTGATCTATTTCATTGTTCATATTATGTTTCTAAAATCATAATAAGACAAATATTGGTAGATTTTTGATAAGTGAAGATAGCTTTATGATTCCTAGAAAATCAAATCAATTAAAATTCCTAATGTTCACTATCTTTGTTTTTGAATCAATATAGGCAACAGATAGAAAGACAGAAAGACAGACAGATAGAATAAACAAATAAATAGAAAAATATCAGCCAAGTTTCTTAATTGGTAAAAGTGTTAGCTGGAGACTGGAAAGAAGGGTCAGCAGTTAAAAGTACTGGCTGCTCTTGCAGATGAACTGAATTTGATTCCAAGCACCCACATGGCAGCTAACAATAATCTTTAACTTCAGTTTCCAGGGGAATCTGTGCTTTCTTCTGACTTCTGTAGACATTGCATGAAGCAAATGCACTTATATACAGGCAGGAAATACACTCATACACATATGATACATAATAAATATTTTTAAAAGGGTGTTAGCTATATTTTGAACTTATGTACATGATTTTTTCAGACAACTTCTTCCTATAGTCCCAGCTAGTCTGGAACTCACTATCTGGCCTAAGTTGGTCTCAATCTCACAGATATCTGCTTACCTCCTCCTCCAGAGTGCTGGGATTGAAGGCATACAACCACCAAGCCCAGTGATGTACATACACTTTTAAAAGTCAACCCCCACACTGTAGGTGAAACTGTGAGAGCACACGCTGCAATGAATGTTGGTTAATTTTAAATAAACTGGGCAAGAAATGGAAACTTTTACTTTTAAATAGTTGGGCTCATGTTTTAATCATAGGGCAAATGCATATTCTAGTGCCTTAGATGAAGAAGGCATTGAAAAAGAGAATGAGCTTTATTTAGAGAAGGCATTTCAGATGGAAATGTCTTAAATCCTTTTCCCTCAGGCAATTATTACTTACAAAGAGCTTCGTGAAAAATGCACTGTGCCAATTTTAATTATTAGCACATTAAGAACAATTTTTGTCTTTATCAAGTACTTAAGAGAATTTCCACTGTTTTAATGTATTTTGAGAGTCTTACATAGGTGAGTATATTATTTTTCTTCAACCTTGGCTTAAATTTGTTCCTGTAGGAGACATACTGGAATACACTAAGATTTTTAAAATTAACAGTTTGAAGGGTTTATGTTATCTACTAATTGTTACATTTTTCATCACTAAATGCCTGAAAACTGATCCTACAGAATTTTCCAATTGTTTGCAGGCATATCAAAGCTGGAAATTGCTTTGGTACAGTTCTTACCTTTCTTTGGATTAGGGAATTCAAATATTTCAATGTCAAATCAACAGACACCTGGGATTCTCTGTGACTATTCCTTAATACTTTAGTTGAACTACTGATCTGAAGAACCTGTACAACTAGGTACAGACCCCCAGAGATAGCAATGCATTGCATTCTCTGAATTCATTCTCAATTGGATATTTTAATCAAGGCCTATTGATTTTTCCTTCAACTTGATTGCCTAATTACAGAAGTTCCCATTCCCATGACCATAAATTAGCTCCTCATTATTTCAAACATGACTCAGTAATAAAACAAAATGGTATTATGGAGACCATGACTGAAACTTTAGCTAGAATTCTGATTTCAGTCCGACATGGCACTAGTTCAATGCTTCCAGACATTAACTTCCTGATTCAAAATTATGACCAAAATTTCCTTCTACCCAAAATAATGGAAAAATCAAATTGATGAGGTAAATGTCATTTACCCCAAAAGAAAACAATGTATGTAAAACTTGGTTAAAAAAAGGGAATATTCTTGCTTATTTATGACTCAAGCCTAGGACTTATTCACACACACACACACATTGCATATTTCTTCTTTGGGGGAAATGCATTAAATAATGATTAATGCAGTGATATCTCAGATACTTTAGATTTATTCCACTACTTTTTAAATACCTTCACACAGTTCTTCAAACTTTTCTCTGCTTGGAAATTTGAACAAGGAATTTTCAGGACAAATTTAAGGGACATTGACAATGTCTCTGACTGTGGGCACTGATAGTTTGAAATTTTTAGGGGTATGTTAAGGAGTGTTCATATTTAAGATGTTTTGAATATTAAAATATAGGCACATGCATGTTGTGAAATTATTTGTGAGAATGTGCATTATCCAGGGCTCTACAGAGAAAACAGACAAATTTCTGTGTGTGTGTGCATGTGTGTCACTACCTAGATATAATGTGTGTGTGTGTGTGCACCCCCACGCACGTGCACAAAAGGAATGCTTATTATAAGAAGTTGGCTTTCACAAAAAAGTAAGAAAGCAAGTCTCAAGAATATCAGTGGACTAGCTAGAGATACAAGATAGCTGAATTCAACAGCATAAAATGGAAAGTCAACGATATGAGCCCTTTTCTGATTCCAGTTCTTTTTTGGTCTTTTTGAGAAGGGTCTCCCTGTAGCCCCAGCTGGCCTGAAAGTCGATATGTAGAACATGATGGCCTGGAACTCACAGAGATCCACCTGCCTCTGTTTCCCAAGTTCTAAGATTAAAATCTTGGACCCCATGCCCAGCTAATCCTTCATTCTTACATAGTCTGGCCCATTATTGTTCTTACCTGGGTTATGTTATGATTTTCCATTTATCTAAAGCATATAGCACAATAATAGTAGAGGGTATTCAGAAGGATTGCCTGCTTTCCAGATATACCATATTTTACATTCTTTGCCAAGTTTAAATCTAATTTCTCTTTGATATGTTGCATCAGTCCTTACAGCCAGCACAGTACCTGCTTCTCTATCTGTTGATTCAGGAGCAGGAGGAATGCACAGTAGATGGGAGCATTCTTCATTTTTGATGGCGTCTCATTTGATTCCTTACGGAAGCATTCCATCTTTGGAAATGAAGACCTTAAGGACAGCAGGACATAATACCATGTGGAAATGAAGCATAAAGTTTCCTAATGGATCAGGATAGGTTTTAGTGTTTAATACCAATCTGCTGCTTCTTATCCTCTGGTGGTTTGAATAAGAAGTATCCCCTATAGGCTCATGTACTTGGACATGTGGTTACAAGTTGGTAGCACTGGTTGGGAAAATTAAAGAACATTTATAATGTAGAGCCTGGTTCTAGGAAGTATGTGATCAGGCAAGATTTGAGATTTAATACCAAGATTTGAGTTTAATACTAACAGGCCTTACTCCCTGTTCTATCTATCTATCTATCTATCTATCTATCTATCTATCTATCTATCATCTATCTATCATCTATCATCTATCATATCTATCATTATCTATCTATCATCTATCTATCTATCTATCTATCTATCTCTATCATCTATCTATCTATCCGTCTGTCTGTCTATCATCTATCTATCATCTATCTATCTAT
>NW_008351640.1:1491868-1494414 GCF_000622305.1 Nannospalax galili | reverse complement strand
ATCTATCCATCCATTAATCCATCCATCCATCCATCATCTATCTAATCTATCTATCTATCTGTCATCTATCTATCTGTCATCTATCTATCCATCTATCTATCACCTATCATATCTATCATTATCTATCTATCATCTATCTATCTATCATCTATCATCTATCTATCTATCATCTATCTATCTATCATCTATCATCTATCATCTATCTATCTATCTATCTATCATCTATCTATCTATTTATCCATCTATCTAATCTATCATCTATCTCTGCTTCATGTGTGAGGAAGAAAAGTGTGATTAGCCAGCTGAGCCATATTTGTCTACCTTGCAGGTTTGCATGCCTTGTCCACTGTGATAGACCTTATTCCTCTGGAACCACAAGCCAAAATAAACCCTTTCTTCCCTAAGTTGCTTTTTGTCAAGGTAGTATATCACAAAAGAAAAGCAACTAATACACTGTCAATGCATATTAAACAAAAGACTGTGGAGTTTGAGTAATTACAATGATTGTAAAATATCTGAAGGCTGAAAGGTCCTGGCTGATTTATTGTCTCATGAGATTTATTTCTTGGTTTTCAGATTGTGTTATTCAGCACCATACACCAAAGAAAGAGCACTCTTTCTCTCTTCCCATTTTTAAAATATTTTATTTATTTATTTTTTATCTATATGATTGTATTGCCTGCATGTATGTAATTGCACCCATGTCATGCAATGCCTGCAGAAGTCAGAAGAAAGTGTCGGATTCCCGGGGAAACTGGAGTTTTGAATGTTGTTAGCTGCCATGTGGGTTCTAGGAAAGAAAACTGGGTCCTCTGCAAGAGCAGCCAGTACACTTAAGCCCCGAATCATCGCTGTAGTCCCTCTTCCTGTTTGTAAATGTGTTGTGGTGTAGAGACCAGGGAAAGACCCCTCAGATTCAAAGAGTTCCAAATCAGTCAAATTTTATTAGCTTGTCAACGACTATACCCTCAGATTCAGGAATTGAGAGTGCAGTCCCTAGCTGGAAATAGTAGTGTTTTTAAAGTGAAAAACCACAAGACATTTGGCATTTTAGTTAAGTGATTACAAGGTGTTAACGTTTTGCAACTTACCTGTTTTTTTCTTTAGATAACCATAGTGTTTGTGAAACTTAAGATAGTCCCTTTGAGGAAGCAAGCAGATGTACAGTAGTGCAAAGATAAGAATTTGCTGCAACATCTTGAAAGCAGCACTATTATTTGTGGTCAACTATCTCTTGGAACCCAGCTTCTGACAGGGACAGGAGGAGTCTTCCTGGAATTAGGTTTAGTCACAGGTCAATCTTGCCTTATGCATGGAGACAAAATGGAGAGGCAGTAACAAAGATGGAGTTACTCACACTGCCACATCATTACTCCCATCATGATGGCCCAACCATCCTGACCCACTGAAGCCATCTTTCTACACACTTTTATTCACGTTAGGTTTCAATATAGAACTTTTTGGAAAGAAATAATTCAGTTAATAGCATTAAAGGGAGGTGAGGAAGTAAAAAGAATGGAAAGACAATTCCAAGAATTCTCATTTGAAGAACACAATAAAAGCCAAGTGAATTAGAGTCCTAAATACCTGGGACAAAAATCAAGAAAGTAGATAGAATCACACAAAAGCTTGGAAGAAACATAACATACAATATTTTCACATCCATTGTAGTATTAATTGAAATGGTTTTCATGTAATACTCCATTTTTCTGTGTTTTCTGGATTTCACTTGGAAATTGAAACACTCTCTTTTGCTGCCCACATAAAAAATTGACCTTAAATATAAAATTAAAGACAACTGAAAATATCCAATAAAAATGTATATTAAAACAATAAGGTTGAGTTTAGGGGGATTTTACTAATAACCAAAGTTAGGGATGAGAGTGATAAATGTTTCTAAAGGAAAACTTTTTATGTAAATATTTAAATGAATATTTATGTGAAAATTTATGCAAAGTAGCCAAGTCATCAAAGAAACATGAAATTTTAATAGAGTCACAAATTCTTTTTTTTTAAACTTTAAAAAAAATTTATTCATTATTTTTATTTTATGTGTATGCGTGCACTGCTTGCGTGTAGGTAAGTGCACCGATGTCATGCGATGACTGCAGAGGTCAGTAGAGGCTGTCAGGTCTCCTGGGCCTGGAGTTAAGGACAGTTGTTAGCTGCCATGTAGGTGCTGTGTTTCAAACCTGGGTCTTCTGTAAGAACAGTGTTCGTAACTGCTGAGTCATCTCTCCAGCCCTACCCCTGCTAAATACTTCACAATATACAAAATAAAGACTAATCTAATCTGAAAAGAGAACTAGAAATTCACAACTGAAGAGCAGAATTTAGTAACTCTCCTTTCAGAAATAAAAAGACAAACAAGTTTCTAATGAGTATGATATAGTATACTTGAACAAAAGCAACTGAATTATTGGTTTGATTATTACTAAGAATTTTTATTGACCATCATAAAACAGAGCTTATCTTTAGTATACAAGGAACATTCACCAAAGCACACAGTGTACTGAGAGAAAGGAATCTGAAAAAAATCTTAAAAT
>NW_008351640.1:1474989-1491737 GCF_000622305.1 Nannospalax galili | reverse complement strand
GTTGTAATATGTCAATTATAATATATATAATATATTAATATTTAAAATTAGATAATATATTTTAAAAATATTTTAAAATTATATTTTACATTTATGAATGTTTTGCTTTCATGTATGCATGTTCACTACATGCACACAGTGCCCACAGAAGCCAGAAATGTGACAGATCCTCTGGAACTAAAATTTTGGATAAAATAGTTGTGAGCTGCCACCTTAGTACTCAAAACCGAACCCAGGTTCTTTTCAAGAGCAACACATGCTCTTAATTGCTGAGCCCTGTCTCCAGGTCCATTGAATAATATATTTTAAATAAGATGTGTTTTAAAGAAATAAATCCTAAATATGTAACTATTTCATTGTAATTTACATAAAAGCACAGCCTTTAAATTTATGGGGTTTAACTGATTTTTATACAAAGATTTAAAGATATCTTACATATTAAAATGGAAGATTAAAATAAGTGTTAGTATTATTTAAATTACTTTTGAAAAGTGAAAGAGTAAATGTTCCAAATTCAATATAAAAAGGAAATAGAAATACAAAAGTAAACACCAACTTATATTACGAAAAGCTATATATACAGACTCTTAGACCCTTTGACACACCCCCACAATCCTGTCCTTCAGTTTATTTGTTTCTATGCTATGAACTATCTCTTTCTAGCACTCCAACATGGCCAGGCTTATGTTAAATATTTCCTGCCCAGTTCAAGAATCAGCTCTTTTTCTAAGGAATGGTGTTTGATGTTTCCATTTTTGGAAAAATCAAGCCCTGTCTGTGGTCTTTTGCTGCTAGCAGTTCGTTTTCTGCTGCTGTGTCTCTCAGCTGAGAAAGAAAGAGACACATAGGAGAATCTGAGCTCATTATTTTGCAACAATGTATGATTTCACTGTGTAAATTTCAATGCTTTTTATGTACTTTATGTAATAAATATGTTGCAACCCCAAATTAATATTTGCAATTTATTTGCAAAATTATATATTTTTATTTTAATAATTACATTTGATTTTCCATCTACTATTCAGACATAGTGCTAAAGACTGCAAAATAAGAGAAGGTAGAGCAATGAAAAATTACTGAAGAAAGTCAATTGGCAACAAACAAAAATAATATCCAGTCATCAGATAAATACCTAGCAACTTACTGCATTTTTAATTACTGCATTTGAATTGTTAACAATTACTTAAGGATTAAATTCACACCTGGCATGGTAGCACCTACCTTTAATCTCAGCCCTCAGCATATGCAGCTATGTATTTCTGTGAGACCGAAGCTTGCTTGGTCTCCACAGTGAGTTCCAGGGCAGCCTGGGCTACACAGTATGACCTTTTTTTTTTTTTCCAAATTAATTAATTAGTTAATAAATCATAGGAAGACATCATTATGTAATCACCAGAATTACTAGAATTTAAAAGACTAAAAATATGAATATTACACATTTCCATTACAGTGGATAAGTTTATTGGTGCATATACTGATAAGTATTTTTTTTTAATTTTTACCACAGTTTACTGCATTTAAACGTATTCAGGAATATACTAGCTATAATAAATATAAATATAATCAAAATTCAGGCATAAGAATGGTCATAACAGTTCAAAAACTTGTTGGAAAAAATTAAATCAGTATTAAGAATGGAACAAAAACTGCTCATAATAAATGCATAAAAAATAATATTAAATGATCAAAATTTCCACAGCACCATGAAATCTAATAAATGAGCTTGTAATTTATGCAGCCTTTTAATATAAGCTTGGCTAAGAAGCCCAGCATGTTTTGTCTCCTATGGTGTGGAAAGAGGGATGCCACTTAGGAGGAACTCTGTCTTTGGGAATGTGAGAAATAGATTATTTTTTAACTTTGTTGTAATTGTATGACTATGATCAGGTATATTATAATTCAAATCATTGTACTTAAATTTGTAAATAGTTTGTATGCATGGAATATTTCAATAAGAAAGAAAAGCTGCATTACATAAAATAGGAAGAAATTTAAACAGCTATACTCTTGTCACTGAATATCATAGGCTCTGTCACCTATGCAAATTCGAAGACGCTTTTCTTACTTGGAATAATGAGGAAATGGGACATTGTGAAATTTAAAAAGCTCAAATCATAATAATTTAGACTTGAATAAGTTGTGATTCAGAGAAAAGTGCTATGAATTAAAATAAACAACTTACACACATTGATTTAAAATGTCCCTGTTCTGGAAACAGTGTTGTATTTCTCCCTGGAAAATGACACCTAAGTATGAAAACCAGCAAATAAAGTCAATAATTACAAGGAATGTATTTCTGTAAATCTAAATTTCATACACATTAATAACAATTTAATTTATGAGGATTAATGGCATTTTAATGAACACCAAAATGTTTAATGATTAATTTAGTTATTAAGGAGTGCTTCTGCTTTAGATAACATTTTGCAGTTTTGGCATTAGCACAATACATCTGGTTCTTACATTCATGCATTCTAGATGCAAACACATAAAGTATCGCATACTGAACATTCACAGTGCATTTAACAAATGTGTCCTTTGCAAATAAAATGTTTTATTAACTTTACAAAACATAGCTGATAGTAAATATGTCCGCTTCTTTGGTATCATGGATGTGAGTTTGTTTACTTGTCTGACATAATTCTAAGGCTGGAGCTGTTATATTTCTCTATCAATATTATAAAAATTCACTATTTGCACTTAAAGCCTAAGCATGAAGACCATGTGCATGGTCAGTTGGGTATTACTCTAATTATAATAGTAATCCATGACTCTAACAACATAATGAAGAAGTGTTTCTTCTCATAACTTCTTAAGCATGTGTGGTTCCATATCCTAAGAAAAATTTACATTGAATAACACCTAAAAATAGTGAATTTTTCTTCCAATCTTGTCAGTAATAACTTTTTAAAAAGCAGAAGTGGATTTATCAAATTATACCAAAGAATTATAAGCAATATAGACTTTCTTCAAATTTTAAAGTAAAATTACCATAAAGTTCAGTGATCTCATTTTTGAATATTCATCCAAATAATTGAAATCAGCATTTCCAATTGATATTTTCATCCTATATTTATTGCATCAGTATTCACAATTACCCAGATGAGGAACCAATCTAAATATCCATTGATGGATGAACATATAAGGAGTGTGTGATGCATATGCACTATGGGATGTTATTTAGCCATTAAAGGAACAAAGTCTTGACATCATGTATGACATGTATAAACTTTAAACATATACTAAATGCAAAAAGCTAGTTGCAAAAGGAAAAAAAAATACCTCCATGATTACACTCATAAGATGTATCTAAACTATTCAAACTAGTAAAGAGAAAGTGCATTAGTAATCCTCTTTGGCTAGGAAAAGGAAAATGGAAGTTATTGCTCAACACATCCATATTCTGATTTGATTATTTAAGGTAAATGAATTCTGTATTTGTATAACATAGGCTTACAGAAAACAATACCATCTGTACACTGAAAAATTATTGAAAAGGGAGATATTATGTTAATTGTCTTTCTACAATAAGAAAGAACAATATATAAGAAATGCAATATACATAAAATTCTGACTCTAGAATCAAAGGTTTAATGGTGTCACTTGTGAAGGGAAATACTGATTCCTTAACTATATAGCAAATGTTCATAGACTTTCTCAGTCAGTGTTTATCTTTATCACCCTCTCCACTTTAAGTGGGCATGACTATTGGGGCTGTCATATTAAGTGTTGCTTTCTTAGGCTTAGATTATAGATGACTATATTGTGTTGAGTTAGAACAGAGGAACTGCATCTTTTGATTTCATATCTGAAAATTTCAGACAAACCTATTGAGACAGAAAGCACATCATGCAATTGTGAAAAACTCAAAAATGGAGAATGGCAGCTCATGAGTGAGAAAGACCTTCCTCAAGTTGTAAGCATGTTCTAGCATTAGATGCTGGGAGCAGTTGCATCATTCTGGGGTTATGCTAAGCATCAGCGAATTACACCTTTGAAAAAGTGAATTTATTACATCTGAATTATATCTCAATTAATCAAGTATTAAAATTAAATATATGTAGGCATAGTGTGGTGCAGATCTTTAATCCCAGAACTCAGGAGGTAGGGACAGGCAGCTATCTTTGGGATTCAAGCTGGTCTAATTAAATTTCAGCCCACTGAGGCTACAAAATGAGACTGTGTCTAAAAACACACAAAAAATTAAATATGTAAGGAAACATATGTGTTTACTAAGCACCATAAATGAATGTAAATCATCTCTTAAAAGTTATTGAATTTGGAAAGTGTGGGAGACAGGCTTGAGCCTATGATGAAAGTCTTATTGACAGCCATACAGCAGGCCTGAGGCAATGGCTCTACCACTGAAGCCACAGGAATGCCTTGTGACATTTGCTCCCACTGGCAGATCATGAGACTGATGCCTAGAGCTTGCCACTCCCTAATCACCACCCTTGGAATCCAAATTGAAACACTTAAATATTGCAACAGTCAGGGTCACGTTTTCCAGGAATCCAGGCTCTGTAATCTGAAACCCAGTATGCTAATGAGGCCTCCTACCCTCTATTCTGTGATAGGACGTTGAGTCTGTTATGCTAATAAGGTATCCTACTTGCTGTGCTGTGATTTGACCACTACCCCATATAAGCTTGTGGCTTCCTGCAATAAACCAGATCTGTGTCATTACACCTGGTGTCATGTGTCTGAATGCGGCTCCGCTGACACAGTCTCCTCACCAGCCCTGGGTCTGGGGCCAGGCATTAGCAGTGATGACAGGAGGCAGCACAGGGCAAGCAGAAGAGCCGCCTCAGCACTGGGTGAGCAGAAGTGTGGCCTCAGCCCAGGGCAGTCAGAAGAGCAGCCTCAGGCAAGGGCAAGCGGAGGAGCAACCTCAATGCCCATGAGAACGAAGGAATGGCACCCACGAGAACAGAGGAGTGGCCGCTGCTGGTGGTGACTGCAGAAAAGTGAATGCATTTACTAGATGTCACATTTAGCATTGCCACAGAGGTCAAGACATAGATAAATCTTCCCTGTTTAGCAACTAATTGATACTGCAGGAACAGTAGTTTGGTTGTTGCTGATGATTGCTGTCTTGCAAAGTAGGCATAATAACATTCATCTCATTGAATTGTAAGATCATTGATGAGATGACAAGATCAGGAATCTCACTCTCATTGTGTCATAGACCTTTTAGTTTTGAGCAATGCTGTTTGAGAATTTTACTCTCCAATAACGAAGTCCCAAGGGAAAACATTCTCCACATTCTCAATGCTCTCATTCTGTCGACTCTGAGCCTAGAAGCCAGGTAAGGGTATGGGAGAAATAGTGAAGAGGAACTGTGACTTTCCCAAATTTCAGAGGTCACTTCTCTAGTTATTGTTTTCCATGGACGTGGAAAGGAAAAACGGGGTGCATTGAATGATGATTTACTGTATTGTAACATTTTGTCGTATTTCTGCAGGTCTCTATTTTATGATCTCTATGCATTTTATAGTAATGCAAATGGATAATTTGCCATTTGATTTAGATTACAACCATTTTCCTCAGAGTGACTTCCGTAAAAGATTGAAAAGTTATCAGTGAGATGCTATGTGCAGTATGTAATTTATTTCAACATTTTTCTGAAAACCATTTCAAGAACTCAGTGAATTTGAATCAATTGTCTTAGTTATTGTTCCAAAAATCTCTCATAAATGCAAACAAATTTTGATGAGCATTAAAGCTATTTCTAAATTTCCTTATAATAACAACCAAATTTGAAACAGAGTGAATGATATTTCACTAAATTACATTTTCTAGTAATGGCTTGATGATAAGGAAGAATAAAATATATCATAAGTAGTGACAATTCAGAGAAGCAAAACTGTTGAAACTTTCCCATGAGTCTCTGCATACTGGGCAGAGAGGAGTACATCCAATAGGAGGGGTCGTCATTGAATAAACAAAGTACTTTGGGTGAATTACACAACCTGTTAAATATATGATATAAGAATTATTTAATTACCTCTGTTAATAAAGGAAAAAACATTAAGAAAGCATAAAGTAAAATTCTAAACTAACTTCTTTGCTTAATTCAGACTAGCCTACATTTTTTCATTTGGGGTTTTGCTTCTTTTAGTTGTTTCCATAGCACACATTACTGTATAACTCAATCTGTTTTCATAGAATTGTGGTCTCCCATGACTTCTCAAGGTTTTATGTAGCCAGGCTAGCCTCAAACTCATTATGCAGCCAAGGATTAACTTGAACTTCTTGTCCTTCTGCTCCTCCCTCCTGAGTGCTGAGATTACAGATGTGTATCACCACACCCAGATTTATGAAGTACTGAGGATGGAACCTAGTACAATGTGCATGCTAGGCACGTACTCTATGAACTGAGGCACATCCCCAGTCCCAGAATGTGGCCTTATTGAGAGGTAATGTTTATGTGATTCACAGAAAAAAATAGGTAGAAAATACTTTTTACTTCATTCTAAGTTTTCATTAACTCTATCCAAAGGAAACTAATATTATAAGTATGCAATACAGCACTACATAGGGGAGTTACATGAGAGAGTTGGTTTTTATTGTGGAGTCTATAAGGCTCCATATCTTAGAGCATCTACTGGAGATGAAATATAAAGAAGAATTTATTCCAGAAACTGAAAAAAAAGCGGGGTGGCACATCTACTGTCCGTTTTACTGGCTAAAATTTGTTTTATTCATAAGGAAAGTGAAATGTCAACATTCGCACAGAATTCTCATCTTTATCAGAACAAAAGCAAAAGTAGTACAACAAAGCTGTTTCCAAAATATCATTAATTCAGTTTTCATTACACAATTTCCACTCATTAGCCTTTCCTTCTGTTAACAGCCAATACACTTTTAATGTAGATAGCTGGAAGAAATTCTCATGGTAATTTTGTAGGTATAATTGCATGTTAGAACCTTGTTTAAAACATAAACTTATAATTACCCTCATGGAAAATTTAAACACAGTTTCACTAAGACCGTGAATGTTAACTATAAGCTCTCTCATGTTATGACTTGAAAGAATTATTTTTTAGCCTTGACCAGTTTTAGGAAAAGAATATACTGGTTTTTCAAAGTGGTTGCTATTTTATTTATGCTGCAATATGGGCTATATTAAACTATTTTCCAACAGTTTGAAATTACATATAGGTTGCTAGATTAGCTGAAAAAATTTCTTTATACATCTCTTCTGGCAATTCGAAAGAAAAATATGTCTCCAGAAGAGAAGGTCTACACATATTTACATTTATTTACACATACTTACAACTGGCGTGCCCTATAGAACCAATTATAGAAAATGTCTTTAAAATGTATCTCAGTTCTCAACACAAATTCCTGATGTGGCTCATAAAATCAGCACACAAGACAGAAATTCATAAGCCCGGGTAAGATTTTCTCAAAAATATTGTAAATGTTATCGTTCACATGTAATTGTAAAGCTTTTATTATTTTAACATTTCCATCTGGAAAAGCAGTACAGTACTATTTTTAAAGTGGATCACCTTGAAAATGCCCTAAGAATAGCAGATTATAGGAATGCTTTCACAATGCAGAAAGCAAATTCGGTGTTTCTGTGATAAATTTCCTGGATTAGACTAGATCATGTGAACCAGAAGATTAGACCATTGTTCAAGCAATTACCTTTTGCTTTGTGTGTATGTGTGTGTGTGTGCACGCATACACATACCTGCGTAAGTGCATGTATGTGTGTTTTATGAAAGATGTAAACCAAAGTAGAATTTTTAAGTGTTAAAATTTGGGTTTAAATATCATTTCATATGCTTATGTGAAATTCTGTTTCAGAGGAACTTGGGAGCTTTTGTCTTTCAATTGACTGTAAAGGTCCAGCCACCTCTACCTTCAGGGTGTAGGGTGTAAAGAAGGATTTTTTTTTTAATGAATTGGTAAATTGCACTGATTCTGTTAAGTCACATCAAACAGGAAATAGTGCTATTAACTGACTTTCTGGATTCCACCCCACTGAAACAGACCAGTCTTTAAGATTAGCAGCTTAAAGGCACAGGCCACCTAACAACTCACTCTGAAGCAGGTACTGATGAAGCAGGTACTAGTTATAATTTACTGCTCTGCTCAACCTGTTATATTCATGTCAATCTTCAGACAGAATAATCTGATTAGGATAATGTTGAAAATATAACTAGACTATTATTTTCTGCCCCCATAGTGTGTAAGGTAAATTTTTTGGTAAATTCTATATACACTGCCTTTGATTTTATTCTTTGCCACCTCTTCATTATAAACTAATAACACTTGGCATCAAGTCAACCTGCTAATTTGCTAACCTGACATTGACTTACTGGTTTCTTCCTGGAACTTGTCATTTCATGGATTAAGCTTCCTAAAATAGCCTTCTTGTGGATCAATTCCAGTGCTTAACCAGCTTTGTCTATTGATAAGAAAAGAATATTTAACTTTTGTAATAGAACACTGAAGAAACTCACCATTGTGACCATTTTTTGTTTATATCCTAATACCCATCCTTTGACTTTACATGTTCTTTGATGAACTTCAATCATGATTCTAACTGGTTTTAAAAGAATTGAATTTTTTAGTCTGTGTTACAAATGATAGTTTCTTTATCCACGAGGAACAAGCTTTACATACATTTGCCAACTTTTGATATATTGCAACATATGATTTATTTTGATAAAAATAAATATTCTTAGAATTATCATGGATTTTGATAAATTTTTTTAGTGAAAGACCTTATACATTGTAGGGTATAGTAGGTTATTATGGTCTTCAAGATGTATATGGGAAATTCAACATAAAACTACCACTGAATACTTACCTTGTTCTGAGACCACAAATTACACTCATATAAGTACATAAGAAAGCTTATCCAGGACAGTAAAGAATTCTTATTCCAATAGCAATATTATGCTGAAGGAATATCAATCCAGCAATGCAATAATAATGGACAGATATTCAGACAGTTTGAAACATGTTTTGATGTAATGGTGATTGTGATGTGTTTATTATTCTCCCACAGAATGCCTTTGAGATTTTTAATTACTTTATGAGTGCTTATAAAAACATTGAGTATTCTAAAATGTACTCCAAAAACAAAACATATGTACGACTTCTTCCCCAGAACCTTCTGGAAGTGTTGCCTCCACATCTGCCCTTACAATTTTTTATTCTTCAAAACATTGTCACTCAAAATCACTTTTTTCATTACATTTGCCAATTTATGACCTATTACAACACATATTTATTTTAATACAAATACTGGGTCTTGAAATTATCATGAATTTTGGTAGACTGTTTTAGTGAAAGGCCTCATTTATTACGGGGTATAGTAGGTTATTATTATCTTTTTATTATTTTTCTATTTTATGATATTCATTTTTCTTCATTTTATTCTTCATTTCTTATAATTTTGTTTCTGTATCCTCAAATTTTCAATAAAATGCAGTTATAATGAGTTCAGGATAAATATTTGAGTCATAAACTATAGCTTTAAATATTTTTTAATTCATTTTATAAAATGAAAATGAATGAATGGTTTCTATTTTGAAAAGAACAATCTCTATAAAAATGGACATAAAACTAGTTTCTCTTTGTTCCATGTTAACTAACTCATTGGAATCTAAATAACTGAATTATTTCAGGTCCCATTGTCTATGAAGCCATATCTCTGTTTCAGATGAGGAAGACTTCATTTTATCTAATTACCGATTTTTCCCATGCATTTGCTAAGCATTATAACTGGATAAGATTTTTAAAGCACTGTTTTATGTTTTCATTAATAGTGAATTTTGAAAAACCTCTGAACTTTGTAGTATATAGCAAACATAGGTGATGTTTGTGCACTTTATTAATGGGATTATGTAATTGCTGTCATTTAGTATTTTCCACCTTTTTTTTCATGCAGAAATATTACCTTTTAATTTCAATTTCTTTGACATTGAATAATTTTTATTGTTTTATTATCTGCCTCTGAGCATATTTTCATATAACTGTTACACCTTTTTCTTTGAAGTCCCTGCTCCAAATTTTAGCAGAGATTATTTAGGCGGTGTCTATAAATCACACAACCAGAATATAACAATAAGGTATTCCTCTATACTCTCTGAAACTCCTCATATGAGAAAATTGACAAAGTGATTTAGAAAGCCTGTCATTCTATTGTTCTGAGCACTTCCTAGATACTTACACTCTTCATTTTGATCATTTGTGAGTCCCTATGTAACTGTCATCCTCTGAATAAGGAACCTTCTCTGATAATGGTTGAAAGTAACACTAGTAACACTATTCCATGGCTATAAAAATAGAAATCAGTTTGACACTAAGCTAAATAATAACATTAGAGCTTATGGCCTCCTCAGGTACATGTTGTGGGACAGGTTTACAGCACCAATATATGTTCCCTCCTGTTGAGCAGGCAGTAAGTCCATTTAAGGAGTTGTTTGTTAGCCCCATAACATTAATGCAACTGTTGCACTAGTGGGTATAGCTTGCAAGGCTGGTCATTCTTATAGTTCTCAGTGTTCATAGCTCATGAAGCCTGTTGAATTTTCTCCCCCAGAAGATTACACAGCCTCTTCCAGCATTAGGCAAGCTAACAATCAGGTAAGATATTTCATATAAGTAACAGCTCTATTTATCCATGTCTTATGATCAAAATATATCCAGCAATGGATCTAACAATCAAGCTCTAGTCTCTAACTGATAGCATTGGCAATAGCCTTTATTGTTGTGATGATCTCTGGAATTCTCCCCCATATATACAACCAACAAACAACTTAATAGGGAGCATCCCACATATATATGCTTTCTTATAAAATAGTATGATTCCATATAGCCTTTTCATTCTTAGTGCTATTAATTCTTCCCTCATCCTTCCTGCATTAGTCACTTTTCTGGTGCTGTGATAGAAACACTGACCCAATCAATTTATAGACAGAAGAGTTTATTTGAGTTTATGGTTCCAGGGGAATTACAGTCCATCATGGCAGGGAGGCATGGTGGCTGGAAGTGGCTGGAGCAGGAGCAGCAGAAGCTAAGCTCTCACATCATCACACAGGCACAGGAAGAAAGAGAGCAACTGGAGATCTGACAAAGCTTAAAACTCTCTAAGATCGCCCCCAATGACATGCTTCCTGCAGGACAGCCACCTTCTAAAACCTCCCAAAACAGTGCCACCATGTGGGGACAAAATGTCAAAATATTTGGAGCCTATGGGGGACATTTTCATTCAAACCATCACACTTCCCCTGCCTTATCCTCATGTCTCCCTCCTTATTTATTTATTTATTTATTATTCATTTATTTTTACACCCACTTCCCAGATAACACCCTCCCATAGCCTCCCTCCCGCCACTATAGCCCTTATACTCTGATATCCTTGCTACTGTCTGCTGTGTTGTCGGCACCCCCAGCCATTCCCCACTACTTGCCCTTCTGGTGAATCTAGTCAGCCTATCTAGAGGTCTTTGTTTTAGGAGGGTCAGCTGTTCCTCATCTAGCAGTAATCAGCTGTCAATATTCCTTTGGATAAGACAGAGGTCTCATTCTTTTTCTTTCCTCCATTATACTACCCAAGTCCTACTATCATATTCCCTGTCTTTAATGTCTTTCTTCCTGCCACCGGAGTTTAGCCAACCTTAGCATTACTTTTCAAAGCCATCTCTTTGATTGATTTTATGAATTATCTAGACAGTCTCTAGATCATAAATTTTTGACTTAATTTTTATTATTTCTGATACCTACTGCACTTGAATTTAAAATGTTTTTTACATATAAACTTTTATGTACATCATTGTTATATATTTTTTAAATATTTTATTTTTATTTTATGTTTATGAGTATATTGCCTGCATGTATGTGAGTGCACCTGTGTCATGCAATGCCACAGAGGTCAGAAGAGGGCTTCAGATTCCCCTGAAACTGGAGTTAAGGATGGTTTGTAGCTGCCATGTGGGTAATGGGACTCGAACCTGGGTCCTCTGAAAGAGCAGTCAATGTTCTTAACAGCTGATCCATCTCTAATATTTGAGATATTACTTATAATTTAATGCAAGCACACACCACACACACACACACACACAAAAAAAAAAAAACCAACCTGTAAACCTGTACCCATTCCTCTGAATTTTATCCCAAAAGTTCAGGTAAGCTTTGTTATCTTTTTCATGCAGTACTAAGTTTGTAATCTCCTCCTTAACTTCTACAACGATTCAATGTTTATATAAAATGTTACTGTTCAGTTTATGGATATGAATGTTGCTTCTGTTGCTGTTGATTTCCAGTTTTATTCCACTATGATTTAAGAAGAGCAAATGAATTATTTAAATTCTGTTTCATTTTAAGGCTATTTGTGACATATAATGAAAGCAGTTTTAGAGAGGGTTTCTTGGACCACTGAGAAAAAAAATGTGGATTCCAGATGCACTGGGTGAATTGTTATGTATAGATTTGTCGAAATTCAGTAGTTCTATGGTACAGTTTGATTCCGAAGCTTCTTTGTTGATACAGGGTTTATTAGATTATCAAACTCAGCAGGGTTTTGAAATCTCCCACTACAAAGTATCATAATTTTTTTTCTGATTTCTCATGCATTAGTACTGATATTATGAAACTGAAAGCACAATATTTAGTGCATTTTACTAATTATAATATTTTATTGATGACGCTCCCATTTGTTCATATGTAGTATCCCTCTTTCCTTCTTTATTGCTTCCATTTACTTCACAGGTTGATTTTCATTCTTTGACGGTCCAAATGTATGTGTCTTTGCCAGTGAGGAGCATTTCTTGGAGAAACCAGACAGATTTATCTTGGGATTTTTTTGTTTGAGCATGTTTTTTTCGTTTTTCTTTGTTTTGTTCTGCTTTTTATCTAGTCAATTAATCTATAACTTTAAATGGTAATTTGAGGACGTTTGCATTTAAGGGTAATGTTGAAAGGAACTTGCTATTTCTTATGATTTGTTGTTTGTGTTCATATGGGTTTCATCATTAGTAATATGTTTTTATTTCTCCCTTGTTTTGGTGGTGAGTTGAGGCAGTTTTAATTGAAGATTATTATTAAGAAAGGAATACAATTTCTTATGATTTTATTGATTATTGGTTTGTTTATATTATTGATCATATTTTACTATTCCTCCTCTGTAATTATTAGGGTTTTCATGTTGGATCTGATGGATTATGTCCAAGCTCTCCTATGTTCATCTATTCTTGTCATGAAATGGATTGTCTGTGTTTTCATGAATGAGATGGTCTTTCTCTTTCATCTGTGCATAACAATCTGCTAAGTATCTTCTCATGTTCTAGATTACTTACCATGATATATTTTAGTTTACACTTGTCTTAGTGTTTATATTACTCCATCAATATTAAGAATTATTTTTCTAGATATAGGAAATTTGATTGCCAGATATTTAATTTCAGGGCTTGAAAAATACCCTCCCATCCTTCCTTAATTTTCAGGTTGTTGACAGGGGATTTGAAGTTTATCGGATATGACTGCCTATAGAAGTAACTTGACATTTTCTCTAGATAGCTTTTAGTATTGCTTCTTTGCTTTATATTCTGGTATCTGGGATGCAACATTCCGTGGAAATGCTCTTCTTGGTTGTTTCTCTCTCAGGTTATTACTGCCTCTTGTGGCTTGGGTGTCCATTTCTATCTCTATATTTGGGAATTTTATATTATAACTTCATTCAGTACACATTTTATGCCTTTAGACCTTATTTTATATGCTTCTATCATCATATTATTAGGCATAATCTCATCACCATATAAAAGATTTCTTAGAAGTTTTGGATATTCTAAACTAAATATATAGATAGATAGATAGATAGATAGATATAGATATATATGTAAACTTATGTTTGTCTTGTCTCCAATATCTGAAATTCTTTTTTTCTGCATGGCCTTTTGTAATAATTCTTCTACTATGTTGTTTATTAGTTAAATTAGTTCTTTGACAATTTCACACATGTACGTCATGCATTCTGAACACTCACACCAACGCCTTTTCCCATCTCCACCCTAACTCTAAATAATTCCCCTCTTCCATAAAAATCTTTTTTATTTTCATGTCTATTCATTTTCACTTGTGACCCACTGAGTTTAACCAGAACCATGAGTTGGAAGTATTCATTGAACTTGGTGGCTTAGCAGTGATTACACAAATAAAGATACTGGTTCTCCACTTGCCAGAATCTATCGATAGCCAGTTGTTAGTAGTAAGGGGGAGGTCACCATGTGTGGTGTTTTCGAGTACCAAATAGATGGAAATTGGTCTTGAATGGTTTATCCTCAATGGCAACATACCCAAGAAGCATAATTGTAGTTATACCTTTGATATTACTTTACAAAGAGGTTTAACTGAAGAAGAAAACACCATATCCCATGAACTAGCATTCCAGAATAGAAAAGAAAGAAAAATAGCACAATGAGCTGAGCATAAGTGTTTATCTCTTTTTGCAGATACAATATGCCTAGCTGTGCCATGTTCCTACCACCATGCCTTCCCCACTACAATGGATTTATATCCTCAAACTAATGCCAAAGTAAATCCTTCTTTCCTTAAGTAGTTTCTTGGTGAAATTTTGGTAATTAATTCAGAAGTTGAAAATATTCAAGACATCACAGAATGAAGCAAAGAACGAGTTACAGTTTGATGGTTATCCGTATGTCAAAACTCTGAGCTTATTTAAAACATTCTAACACATTTAGAGCACAATAGCAGTATACATAATTTCACTGTGCCTTTGTATTGTAGGAGGAGGGCACTTCACTGGGGCTCCTTTTATAATGGTGTAAGTCGAATTTATTACTGGGGCTCATACATTCTTGGCTTTTAGACCCCTGCAGCGCCCTCCTCCAGCTGTTCTTAATACAAACCAATAAAATATTCTTCCAAAACTACAGTTTAGGGAATAAAAATATTTATTGGACTTTCTTTTCTTTTAATTATTTATTTAATAACCACAGAACTAGAAGAGGCATTTCATTACAATAGCATTGACATATTTAATAACAATTTCCAGAGCTAGGATACATCTCTTTCCAAACTGACTACAAATATGTAGGTTTAGAATTGAATTAATAAAGTTATAAAATAGTATACTCAGTATAAACCCTACATGACATAAAATTGAATGAGACTTTAACCTTTAAAAAAGATTCCCATTTCATTTTTAAAGTATATTTTTTCATAAAGAAAAACTCATTTTAATGCAACTAACACTTAGATGTTTGTATATGTGTCTCTAATCTCTATATATCTGATTATTACAAGTCAAGTTGATTACTTTCTGAGATCTTTGGCACATGAGGATGGGTATAAAGTCATCAGGTAAATTTCAGTGGTAATGTTTTTCACATCTATTAATTAACACGAAGAAAATTTTTATGCTTCTTCCTTAAATATAATTCATTTTTTAATTTATTGAATTTTTTGGTGTGTATTTCATACAGAGCATCCCAAACAATCTGAATCATCTATATATCCACATCCCAAGTGACAACCTCCCCCATCCCACCCCCAACTGGAGCCCACATACTCTATCATCCTGTTACTGTCTGCTGTGTTGTCAGTGCCCCCATCCGTTCTGCAGTACTTATCTACCCACTGAGTCTAGTCAGCCTATCTATAGTTCCTTATTTTAGGAAGATCAGCTCCTTCTCATCTAGCAACAAGCTATTGCTAATATTCCTTTAGATAAGTTTAGGGTCTGCTGTTTACCCTCCCAGTTCTATGCTGGATAACTGTCTGGGAGTCTCTTGGGCCACCCTGGCCAACAACTCAAAGGAAGGTATCTCCTGTCTGTCATTATTTCAAGTAATGTACCCTGTAGCTATACACAAGGACTCTTAAAGAATTATATTGATCTCTTTAATCTTTGGTTATATTTTCCTTTTTGGGTGTCTAAGGCCATACAGTTGGCCAAGATAAACCAATTTGATTGTACTCTTAAGGTTGTTGGAGGATTTGTTCCTCAGGGGTCACATGGGTTTAGGAGGAGCCCCTGGCTCATTTTCTCTACCAGTTCCATCTATGTGAAGATAAGTCATAGGTCCTGCTCGACCATGGATGGCTTCACTTAAAAGCATGAAGGAAATGTTTCTTCTGTGTTGACTCTCCTCTTTGTAGACTGGACACAGGTTTAAGTACATCTGGTTGGGTCTCAATGGCCTTCTTGATCATGAGGACAGGTGACTCACCACAGTTACAGGACATTTTGATAGAAGCTCCATAGTCCCCTGCAACTTATTAGACTTTGGAAGGCAAGGAGCAAAAACTGCCTTTTAATTTTCACTGACCAAAATAGTATAGGCCTCAAAGTAGAGCTGTAAGATATCCAAGAAAGTTCCACCAATCTGGTACTTTTTTTTTTAATTTTTAAAAATTATTTATTTAATAACAACATACTTAAAAGAAGCATATCATTACAACACAATTGACATATTCAATAACGGTTTCCTGAGGTAGGATGCATCTCTTTCAAAATTGGCTGTAAATTTTTAGGTTTACAGTTGAATTAATATAATTATACAATATTGTACTCAGTATAAACCCTATAAGACATAAATTAAATGACGTTTTAACCTTTAAAAAAGATCTCCATTTCATTATTAAAATACACAGTTTCATACAGAAAAATTCTTTTTCAATGCAATTGACATTGGATGTTTGCACATGCATTTCTAAGCTCTAAATATCTAATTATTACTAGTCACAGTTGGTTACTTTCTGAG
>NW_008351640.1:1462133-1467744 GCF_000622305.1 Nannospalax galili | reverse complement strand
GTGCGGAGAGCTGCGCTATAGACTTACCCCAAGAGGGCTGAGGATAGTAGTCCAATCTGGTACTTTTAATTACCGTATGCTATATAGATAAAACTTGGAAAAGAACAAAGGTTCTCAGACAAAACTTGAAAATGCACATATTATGTTCCTTGAGCTAGTTGTTTGTATAATTTGTCAGTAAGTTGTGGGACTAATATGGTTCCCTCTGTTTGTTTTTTTAAACTAGCTAGGCATTATATATCTCTCACATTGTCTAACACTTCCACTATGGTTTCCCCATTTAAGGTGTCCCCATTTTTTTTCCATTTCTCTATTAATAATACCTTTCTCCTATGGTCCCACCTGTCTTGAGATCATTCTTTCCCTTTATCCACAAGTTTCCTTATATAACCGTCCCTCCCCCATCCCCTTAAAATAACCTCATTTTTATCCATATCTTCCTTATTAACACCTGTTTCCTACTGTTCTTCTCTTTCAGATTATCTCTTTTCCTTTACCTCCCTGGTTCCTTTTCATTATCCTGGTTCCTGTAGTTATGTGTGGATACATACTCACTTATAAAGATTTGGTGCTAGGATCCACATATGAGGGGAAACATACATCATTTGTTTTTCTGAGTCTGTTTTGCTTCACTTAGTATAACAGTTTCTAGTTCCATCCATTTACCTACAAATTTCATGATTTCCTCTTTCTTTAGTGCTGAGTAAAACTCCATCATATAAATGGCCCACATTTTCATTATCCACTCATCAATTGAGGGACATGGGTTTCTTCCATCTCTTAGCTATTGTAAAAAGAGGAGCTACAAACATGGATGCACAAGTGCCTCTGCAATAGGATGAGTTCTTTGGGTATATGCCAAGGAGTGGTATGACTGGGTCAAATGGTAGGTTCATTTGTAGATTTTTAAGAGTTCTCAACACTGGTCTCCCTAGGGGTTGAACGATTTTGCAATACCATCAGCAGTGGATGAGCATTCCCATTTCCCCACATCCTCTCCAACATTTGGTATCATTTGTTCTCTTGATCTTAGCCAGTCTGACTGGGGTAAGATCAAATTCTTAAAGTGGTTTTAATTTGTTCTTTCCTAATTACTAGTGATGTTGAACACCTTCTAAATTGCTTCTTGGCCATTTTTATTTCTTCTTTTGAGAACTCTCTGTTTAGCTCCTTAGCCCATCTTTAAATTGGGTTGCTTTCTTTCTTGATTCTTTGTTTTTTGAGTTTATTATGTATTCTGATGTTAAATCTCAGACATGTTCCTGTTGAAGTTTTTCTCCCATTTTGTGGGTTTTTTCTTCACTTCCTTGGTTTCTTCTTTTGATGTACAGAAGGTTTTCAGTTTAATGAGGTCCAATTTGCTGATCCTTGACCTTGTTTCCTGAGCAATTGGTGTCCAGTTTAGAAAACCGTTTCCTACAGTTATGTCTTGCAGATTGTTGTCAATGTTTCCTTCTAACAGTTTCAGAGTTTCAGTTTTCACATTAAGCTCTTTGTTCCATTTGGAGTTGACTTTTGTGCAAGGTGAAGGGTAGGGGGTTAGCTTCATTCTTCTATATGTGGAGATCCAGCTTTGCCAGCACCATTTGCTGAACATGCTTTCTTTCCTCCAGCGAATGTACTTGGCCCCTTTGTCAAATATCAGGTGGCTGATATTGCATGTACTTATATTTGAGTCTTCAATTTTGTTCCATTGATCTACAGGACCATTTTTGCAACAGTACCATGTTGTTTTTTATAACTATAGCTCTTTAATACCCTTTAAAATCTGGTATAGTAATCCCCCCAGCATTGCACTTAGTGCTCAGGGTTGCTTTGGCTATCCGTGGTCTTTTGTGCTTCCATAAGAATCTCAGGATGGTTTTTCCAATTCTGTAAATAATGTCATTGGGATTTTGATTGGCATTGCATTGTTCTATAAATGGCTTTTGGTAGAATGGTCATTTTCACAATATTAATTCTTCCCATCCATGAGCATGGGGGTGGTCCCTGTGTCTTCTGCTGTCTTCCTCAATCTCTTTCTTTAAAGGCTTAAATTTTTCATAGTAGACGTCTTTAATGTCTTTGGTCAGGATTATTCCAAGATTTGTTTTTCTTTTTTCTTTTTTTGCAGCTATTGTGAAGGGAGTATTTCCATGTACTCTTTCTCTGAATACTTTTTTATTGGTATATAGAAAGGCTACATATTTTGTAGATTAATTTTGTAACTTGCTGCTTTACTGAAAGTGTTAATCATTCCTAGGAGTTTTCTGGTGGAATTTTTGGCTTCTCTTAGATGTAACATCATATTGTCTGCAAAAAAGGGATAATCTGATCTCTTCTTTTCCAACTATTGTGTCTATAATTTCCTTCTCTTGTCTTATTGCTCTTGCAAGTGTTTCAAGCACTATGTAAAAAAGGAGTGGAGATAGTGGACACCCTTTTCTAGTTCCTGATTTTTAATATGAATACTTCTGGGTTTTCTCCAATTACAATAATGTTGGCTGTGGGTTTGTTGTATATTGCTTTAATTATGTTGAGGTATGTTCTGTCCAGTCCAATTCCCTCTAGGAATTGAACATAAATAAGTATTAAATTTTGTCAAAGGCCTTCTCTGTATATATTGAGATAACCATGTGGTTCTCATCTTTGAGCCCATTTATATGATTTATGATGTTTATTGACTTACTTATTGTATATTGAACCATCCCTGCATCTCAGGGATAAAGCTGACTTGATCATGGTGGATGATCTTTTTGAGGTGTGTATGTTGTTTGCAAGTATTTTGTCGAGAATTTTTGCATCTATGTTCATTAAGGATACTGGGCTGTAGTTTTCTTTTTTGGTTGTATCTTTCCTTGCTTTGGTATTAGAGTAATGTTGGCTTCATAGAAGGAATTATGAAGTTTTCCCTCTATTTCTATCTTTTTGACTAAATTAACTAGTATTGAATATAGATCTTCTTTAAATGTCTGATAGAACTATGTGTAAATCCATCTGGCTCTGGAATTTTTTTATTCAAGAAGTTTTGTATTATTGTTTCCATTTCCTTATGTGTTAAGGGTCTATTTAAGCTGTTGTTCTCTTCTTGATTTAGTTTTGGTGGTTCCCATGCTTTTAGATATTCCTTGTAGTGTATAAGTTTTTAAAGTATTCCCTTATAATATTCTGGATCTTTCTGGTGTGTTGTGATGTTTTCCCTTTCATCTGTGATTTTGGTGATTTGGAGGTCCTTGTTCCTCTTTTGGTTAACTGTGCTAGCAGTCTGTCAATCTTATTTGTCTTTTCAAAGAGCCAGATCTTGGATTTGTTGATTTTTTGTGTTGTTTTCTTTTTCTACTTCATTAATTTCTGCTATGATTTTTGTTATTTCTTCTTGTCTGCTGGGTTTTGGCTTCATTTGTTGTTGCTTTTCAAGTGCCTTGAGTTTTAATGTTAAGTCATTTGTTTGTGTTCTTTCTGATTTTTTAATGAAGGCACTTAGAACTCTAAATTTCCCTCTAAGGACTTCTTTCAATGTGTCCCAGAGGTTTGTAATGTTGTATTGTCTTTTTAATTTAGTTCTGGGAATGCTTTTATTTCTTCTTAAATTTCTCCTTTGACCCCTTCATCATTCAAGAGTGTGTTGCTTAATCTCCTTGTGTTCATGAAGTTCCTAGGGTTTATTCTGGTGTTTATTTTAAGCTTTAATGCAATGGGGTCTGATTGAATGCATGGAATTATTTCAATCTTTCTGTATCTGTTGAGGCTTGTTTTGTGCCCCAGTATATAGTAGATTTCAGAGAAAATTCTATGGGGTGCTGAATAGAAAGTATATTCTTTGGTTCTTGGTTGGAATATTTAGTAGATAACTGTTAGGCCCATTTGATGTATAGTATTGGTTAATTCATATGTCTCTGTTAATTCTCTGCCCTGTTGACCCATCTAATGGAGACAATGGGTTTTGAAGTTCCCAGCTATTAATGAGTTGGGATAAATCTGGGTCTTAAAGTCCTGTAGTACTGTTTTATGAAGTTGGGTGCACCAGAGTTCAGGGAATATATGCTCATGATTGTGATATCTTCTTGGTCAATTGTTCCTTTGATTAGAATGGAGTGGCCATCTTTATCTCTTCTTATTAGTTTTAGTTTGAAGTCTATTTTGTAAGCTTTTAGAATTTCAACACCTGCTTTTTTCTTCATACAATTCGCTTGGTATATTTTTTTTCTATCCTTTCACCTTAAGGTAGTACTTGTCCTTGAAAGTGAGATGAGTTTCTGGCAAACAACAAAAAAATGGGTTTTGTCTTAATTCATTCAACTAGCCTGTGTCTTTTGACTGGGGAGTTCAGTATGTTAATATTTAAAGTTATTAATGAAAGATGTGTATTGAATCCTGTCATTTTTATTTCTGTTCACATTCTTGGTGGCACTATACCTTTCCACAGTTATATAGTCATTAAATTTCTTTCTGCAATCCCTTGGGTGTAATCCTTCTTTTCTTCATCTTTTTGTATTGCTTCAAGAACTATCTGAAGGACTGGTATTGCGGATATGAATTCTTTCGGCCTATTTATGTCACAGAAGATGTTTCTTTCCCCTTCGACTGTAATAGACATTTTCGCTGGATAAAGTAATCTGAGTTGGCATCTGTGGTCATTTAGAACTGGGAATACTTTGGTCCAGGCTCCTCTGGCTTTCATAGTTTGCACTGAAAAGTCAGCTGTAATTCTGATGTGTTTTCTTTTGTATGTGACTTGCTGTTTTCTTTTGCATCTTTCAGTATTCTCTCTTTTTCCTGTATATTTGGTGCTTTTACTATGATATGCCATGGAGAATTTCTTTTCTGGTCCTGTCTATTTGGTGTTCTGTACACTTCTTGCATTTGTATGAGCATATCTTTCTTTAATTTTGGGAAAATTTCTTCTACAGTCCTGTTGAAGATCTGGTCCATACCCTTTATCCTGAGATTCGTCTCCATCCTGTACAATTGTGAATTGTAAGTTTTGTCTTTTTCTGGTGTCACACAATTCTGGCATATTCCCTTCTTGTGTTTTCTTAAATTTTTCATAATCTTTGCTAGAGTGGTCTAATTCATCCACTTTATTTTCTAGTCTTGATATTCTGTTTCTATTTCATTCATCCTATTGGTTAGGCTTTCTTCTGTCATTTCTAATTGGCTTATTGATTGTTTCACTTCATTCTTCATTTCAACCTAAGTAGTCTTCAATATTTCTAACTCGTTTCTGAATTCATTCAGAAATTCATCCCTATCCTGTTTCAGTTCTTTGATTTGTTTGTGTGTTCTTTAAATGCACTGAATTCTTTTATCATGTTTATAGTTGTTCTTTTGAATTCCATGTCCTGTGTTATCTCTAGGGGGTTCTCACTGTATTCCTCTACAGGACTGTTGGTACTTGGTGGGATATATTATTTGGGTTTTTCATTTTATATTTTCACTGTGACCTTGACATGTGGATTTTTTTGTAGTTTCTGATTCTTTTGTGAGACTCATGGATTCCTTTGTTGAATTTAGGTCTGTTTCTTTTTGTAAACTGTATGTGCCTTTGTGGTTTACTTGTGGGGCATGAAAAGCTGGTTGTTCTAGGCTTCAGGTTCTCTCTTTTGATTTTATACTGGAGGGACCAAATTGC
>NW_008351640.1:1448842-1461684 GCF_000622305.1 Nannospalax galili | reverse complement strand
TATTTCTTTTGTAGATTCTGGTTCTTGTGTAAGACTCAAGCCTTCCTTTGTTGAGTTTAGATCTGCTGCTTTTTGTGATCTTTATGTGCCTTTGTAGTTTACTTGTTGGGGCATGAAAAGCTGGTTGTTCTAGGCTTCAGGTTCTCTCTTTTGATTTTATACTGGAGGGACCAAATTGCTTTCTTCTTGCTCCTCAGAAGTTCACCCAGAGGCCCAAGCTGGGTGATGTTAAGATGATCTAAGGCTTTCTCCCAAGGTCTGGATCCCTTCAGGGAAGAGCTAGCCTCAGGAATTTGGGAGCTGGGGTGGTCTGGGACCAGGGCCCAGGAAAGATGCTGGCCCCAGGAACCTGGGGGCTGGCCTGCCCTGAGATGCAAATGGAAATGGGGGTCGGAAGAGACCTCAAGGGCTCCCAGGGACTAGAGGGAGGAATTGGGTGTGTCTGGATGCAAAGAATCAGGAAGCAGTGAGGAGTCTGGGCCAAGAGGTCAGTACAGAGGTCTGGGGTGCCAAGACAGGAAATGTGCCAGTACCCCCTGCTAGGAGGAGTGATGGGGTGAGGGAGCTTGAAGGAGGAATGAAGCTGGGGGAGTCCTGGCCCAGTGGGCACAGCCAAACTTACCCAGGAAAGCTGCTGGCACCAGGAACCTGGGGAACTGGGCCATCCAGAAATGCAAAGACAGGTGGGGATGGGAAGAGGCCCTCCATGGACTGAAGAGATTTGGGTTGGTCTGGATGCAAATGTCCCAGAGCCCCTGTGGGGAGGAGAGCAGGGGTGGGAAAGCTGTGAGGGTAAACCTTTATTGAGATTTCTAACAGAGAATATGATAACAGTGAGGGGCTACTTAAAAAGGTATGAACACTGGACACCCTTGGGCCTTTTTTTTTTTTTTTTACATTTTGGCTATCGGTTACAGATCAGCTGCTGCTGGTCCAAGATGGGGAAGCCTCATCCACTTTCCCTCTCCATTCCCTCTTGTCCATCCTTAGTCCCTCCCCCTCATGCACTTAATGCCAAATGATTGGATGGGAGTGGTGACTGTCTCCCTCTCCCTCTCTCTTCCTACAGAGCGTCTTAGGGTACAATTAGTTTGAAATAAGCCAGGGGAGAACCTAGAGAAGAAGACATCTATTTATTGTTTGTTAGTCTGGCTTGCCAAGCAGAGAACAAGCTTATTCAACAGGTGCCAATCCTATTACAGCAGGCTCCAGCCTATGACTGAATCATTTCCCAAAGTTTTTAAATCTTAATACTATTACATTGAAGGCAATATTCACCATATATGATTTATGAAATATCCATAGAGACTACCGAAAAGTTCCATAGCTGATCAAATGCAGAGAAAAAAATTGCTATGAGATACATAGCCATAAATGATAAACGAACAATGCAAACTCTACAACTAAGGCTTAGAGAATGTAACAGAAGATGGGCAGAAAGAATGTAACGGCCAGAGGGACAAGATTCCTGCTGCTAGTTAATGCATTCTAAACATGATAGGAAAGCTTCACCAATGAAATCCCCACAACATGGTGGGGAGATCTGCATAATGAGAAAAGCAATTGACATGCCAATGTGTATGGGGAAGATTTCATGGTGTTTCACTAAGAGATGATAGCTATAAGCAATCAGTCAATGCTGATGGAGTCTTCCCTGAGAGATTATCAAAGCTCAAGTAGGTACCCCTAAGATGATGAAATGTGGGACCTAAAAAGTTGATATTAAGTGTTCAAAGCCACATGTCTAGAAAGATGAAGATTAGTTCAGGAGATTGGATCATTATGACTTTACCTTATTATTATTAACACTTTATGAACTTAGGTAACATTATTAGTTTTGCAATGACTTTACTATGCATACAGAATACAAGCTCTAACAGAATAATATAGATAAGTTTGATGCAGGATATTTGAAAAAAAAAACCCAAAACAACTACTTATTGGATGTCAAGATCTCAGCCAACTGAAATCCTACACTAGTGTTTAAGACATTTTAAAAGGTGATACAGGGTCTAGAATCAATGAGAAAAAGCAACAACCAAAACAAACAAACAAACAAAACTAAACTAAACCATGAATTAAGCAATGGATCACTCATTCCTAGAGGAATCATCCCCAAAAATATCACCTTACAAATTCAGAACTTGGGGTTAGAGACATGGCTTAGCAGTTAAGAACACTGACTATTCTTTCAGAAGACCCAATTTGAATCCCAGCTGCCACATGGCTGCTAACAACCATCCTTGACTCTAATTCCAGGGTTTCTGGCACCCTCTTTTGTCCTCTGCAGCCAATGCAAGACATGCAAGACATGGATGCACTTACACATTTGTAGACATTATAGTCATACATATAAAAACAAATAAATCCAATTTTTTAAAACAAAATTCAGAGCTTTATAAGGTAAGATCTTGATTCCATTAGTATTCATATTCCAAAAACAAAAAAATAAAAACTGGTATAGGTTAATATGCAGAAATTCTCTTCTCCTTGCCAATATTGATCTACATTTATTTCTTTAGATCTAATGATTAAAATGGAGGTTTAAGAAGAACCAGACAAGCTATAGCTATATTCTCCTGCTCCAGGGCTCATATCTACTCTTCTTAGCTAGCTAGATTCTCCCCTACACAGTTCCCACAGCCACTGTGAACCTAGGCCCTGTCCTGATCACCCTTCCTGAAATTTCTGGACTAGCTTGCCAGAACCTGCCCACCAGATCTCCAGAGATTAGAACTGGGCCCAGGTCCCTTAGCCCTGTTGGAGAGCTCTTGACCAATAAACTTGGAACCATTCTGTCTAATCAATAAAAATCTGAATTGTGAATCTGAGACTTAGATCAACTAACTATCCACATTGATCAGAAATTAGCCAAGGGACATCAACAATATAGACAGAACTAATCTTCAACTAAAAAAAGGCAGCCTAGATTTCACATTAAACATACAGCTATGAAAAGAAATTCATATGCCCACACCACAATGCATTAAAAACAAATAACATGAAAAACCAAGCTAACATGTCCCTACAAAAGCACACCAGTCCTCCAAAAGTGTAGTGCAGTTGCCCGAGATCTCTTAGGGTCCCTTGCTCCTGGCAGTATTAGACAAACCACATAACACATCAAAAAGTGAACATCTGCACCCCATTCTTTTCTGTGGCTCAGTGGCCTACCATTCCAGATAGCATTGGTGCCCGCCCACAACCTCCATTAGCTTTCACCCACGCCTCATGGGCCCATGGTCTCGCCCCACATTGGAAAATACCCCCACTCGAATCCATGCAAGCGAGACACCAGGTGCCATTTTTTTCTGGGCTGCTGCAGCCAAGATGAGACTACACTCCTCCGTCCATGCTAACTCTCCATAGCCAATTCTCCACAGCACACCCTGTCCCTCGGAGGAACAAGTACCACCTGGGACACAAGTGCAGTGAGAACTATCAAGAGAAACCCAGTACACATAATTCAAAAGAACAACCATGAACATGATCCAATAATTGAATGACTTTAAAGAACACACAAGCAATGCAATGAATTTAAAGAGTGTAGGCATAAGCACCTGATTGAAGTTCAAGAAAATACAAATATATGGCTGAATGAAATAGCAAAGATAGTTCAGGACTAGGAAAAGTGAATTCACAGAAGAGAAAGAAATATTGAAGAAAACCTAAGCCAAAATGAAGATGGAAAAGGGAAATTCAATAAGTCAATTTGAAATGATAGAAGAAATCCTAAAAGCAGAATCAATGAAATAGAAAACAGAGAATCAAGACTGGAGAAAATTCAATAGATTTAACAAAGTTGACAAAGTTAAATCAAGAAGGGATCAACATTTTAAACAGACCCATAACAAATAAGGAAATCAAAACAGTAAGAAAAAACCTCCAAACTAAAACAAACAAACAAAAAAATCTCAGGCCAGGATGGATTCACAGCAAAATTTTACCAGACCTTCAGATAGTCTACAACTAATACTACTGAAATTATTCAAAAAGGTAGAGACAAAGGGAGAACTCCCAAACTCCTTTTATGGAGCCAATAGTATACTAATACCAAACACATGTAAAGACACAGCAAAAAGGAGAAAAATCATTTTCTTAAGGAACATAGATGCAACATTTCTCACAAAAGTACTCACAAACCACATGCAAACACATAAAAAATATCATTCACAATTATCAAATTGGCCATATTCCAGAGGTGCAAGGATGATTCAATTTACCTAAGTCAATAAAGGTAATAAATCCATATAAATGGACTTAAAGACAAAAAAAATCACAAGATCATCTCAATATATGCAGAAAAGTTCTTTGATAAAACCCAACATGCATTTATGATAAAAGTTCTAGGGGGAACTGGACTGAAGGGTACAAGCATCAACATAATTACAGCAATATAAAACAAACCCACACCAAAAAAAAATATTTACAAATGGAGGAAAGCAGAAAGCATTCTATTAAAATCAGAAACCAGAAAAGCCTGCCCATTATCCCCACTCCTTTTCAGAATGATGCCTGAAACTCTACCTTATGCAATAAGAAAGGAGAATAAAATTAAAGTGTTACTAACTGGAAAAGAAATTAAATTATTCCTATTGCAGATAGTATTATAATTTACAGAAGAGATCCCAAAATTTCCATTGGAAACTTCTAGAAATGATCAACACTTTCAGCAAAATGGCAGGATGAAAAATCAATTTACAAAAATCAGTAGCCTTTCTATATACCAATAACAAGCAATCAGAGAAGGAGTTCATGGAAACAGTCCCAATCAAAATAGCCTTTAAAAAAGAGTAGGACTAAACTACTGGAAATAAACATTAAACACCTATAGAATGACTATTTTGGGTTTTTTAAATTATATGTTTGTGTATGAATGGATAGCCTGAATTTTTGTAAATATCATGCCATGCAATGCCTGTGAACATCAGAAGAGGACATTGGATCCCTTGGAACTAGAATTACAGTTGGTTGTTAGCCACCATGTATGTGCTGGGAATTGAAACATGGTTCTCTGCAAGAGCAGTCAGTGCTCTCAATTACTGAAACATCTCTCCAGCTCCAGACCTCTAAAATGAATAATTTAAACTTTCAAAGATATGGATTGAGGAAAGCACAAGAAAATGGAAATACTTTCCATGTTCATAGATTGGTATGAATTATAACTGTGGAAATGATCATTCTACCAAAAGCAATCTATAGATTCAATGTTATCCCAACCAAAATCTCTATGGCATTCTTGACAGAATTAGAAAAAAAATTCTAACATTCATATGAAATCACAAAAGATAGTCAAAGTAATCTTGAGCATAAAGAGCAATTCTGGGAGGATTATCATACCAGATCTCGAACTATATTATAGAGCTATTGTCTTAAAAACAGCATGGTACTGGAACAAAACAGACATGTCGTTCAATAGAACAAAACAGAAGACCCAAACATGAGTGCATGAAATTTCAAACACCTAGTATTTTACAGAGATGCCAAGAACACACACTGCAGGAAAGATAGTATCTTCAATAAATGTGGTGGCAAAACTGGATCTCCACTTATAGAAGAATGAAATAAGAACCATATATGTCAACCTGCAGAAAAGTAAAGTACAAATGAATCAAAGAACATAATGAAGAAACTGGAATACTGAAACTGTTAGAGGAAAATATAGCCAGTATCCTACAAGACATAGGTGCAGGAATGGACTTTCTTAATCAGACATCTGTACCTCAGGAATTAAAGTCAATAATGCTACAATCAACAAGTGGGATCTCATTTAACTGAAAAACCTCTGTTCAGAAAAGGAAACAACCAGTGGAGAAGAAACCAGCAGATTTGGAGAAAATTTTACAAGCTCTACATCTAACAAAGAATCAATATTCAGAATATACAAAGACTTCAAAACACAATGAATCAAAACACAAATGAACCAAATAAAAGTTGGTCTATGAATCTGAACAGAAAGCACTCAAAAGAAGAAATTAAAATGGCTAAGAAACACGTTGAAAAGTATTCAACATTCTTATTAAACAGGGAAATGCAAGTCAAAGCCTCTTTAAGATTTCATCTTACAACTTTCAGAATGACTATGGTCAAGACAACAAATGACACCGAATGCTGGTATGAATAAGGAAAAAGGGGAACCTTCATCCACAGCGGGTTGGAGTGCAAACTCGTGCAACCTCTGTGGGAAGAAATGTTGAGAATTCATAAAGCACTTAAACTAAATCTACCATATAATCCAGTTATACCACTCCCAAGAAGATTCTCAAAGGATTAATCCTACGACAGAGATATTTGTACAGCCATGTTCATTATGCACACAATAAGAAATCGAAACAAGCTTAGTGTCCCTCAACTGATGAATGGATAATGAAAATGTAGCACATTGACACACTGGAGTTCTACTCAGTGGTAAAGAAAACCAAAATAATAAATTTTCCAGGTAAATGGTTGGAACTAGAAATTGTATACTAAGTGAAGTAAAACAGACTCAGAAAAACAAGTGACATATGTTTTCTTATTTGTGGATCTTAGCTCCAAATCCTTATTTCTGAGTATATATCCTGATGTAATTGCAGGAACTAGGAAAATGGAAAGGAACCATGGGGTAAAGGGGAAGAGGAAGCTGAAGACTGGGGTAGTAGGCACCTAGGGTTATAGAGGGTAAAATGAAGATATTTTACTCAGAAAAAGGAGGGAAGGCTATACAAGGAGCTATGGGGGTAAGAGGGAAAGAAGTATCTTGAGAGAGGGAGATAATGGGCGACAGGTATTACTGTGGGACAATAGGGAAAATGGAAGTATATTACCTGGGTAGGGAGGAAGGAGAGTTATATAGGGGGAGAGATAGGAAAGATAAATAATTCTTAGGCAGTGTGAGAATTCAGAGTTTTATTTCAAAAGCTTATTGAAAATTACATATATATATTTGCATATGAATAGATGAAGGTCATATAAAAAGAAAAACAGTTCCAGACAGGGAACCCTCCCTTCATTTTGGTGGTTATTAGGGTACTCCAATAGAATCCCAAAATAACACAGGCCATTGGCTGCCTCCTAGAATTTGAAAATAAGACCCTATTGCTGAAGACAGGCCATGCTTCAGACACATGACTTGGATCACTGGAGTGGGAACTGAACTGGAAGTCTCCTCCCTGAAGGCTATCTCTCATATCAGGGGATACTATGTAAGCTGCTAGGGGAGAAAATCAATCAGTGATCCAACCCAGTTATAAATTCTAATAACCACAGAAATGACCAGTGCAGCAAACTAACCCTATTGGTGCAGTTGGCAGTTTTGTCTTGGGGGTAATCAACAGCTATCTAATTGGACTTAAAACTGGTACAGTGTGAGGGAACTCATGTATGGTACTGTAAATGTACTCAAATATACATGACTGGAGAGATCACAAATTCTAGAGAAAAACCTACATTTGCCACATCCCTAAACAAAGTATTTTCTTACTGTAAACTAAGTATGTGTCCTTATATTTATAGACAAGTGTATCTCTCACCATTCATCAATGAAAATTCTTCTTGCAACATATGGAGATTGTTATAGAGTTCCACAAGTGGTCGAATATAGAGAATAAGTGTCTGTGAATTGCCCATCTCTAAGGGACACATCTACAATGCAACTTATACACCTAAGGCTCACAGAACATAGCGAGACAGTGCGCAGAGAGTATATGAATACATTCTTCAATTCTCACCAGAGAAATTTCCTCATGCATCATGTGGTGATTAACAGAAATCCAGAACTCTCCAAATGTAGAGTATAATAGACTGTAGAGTGTGTTTCCCTGGATAGGAGTCCTATATTAAACCTCTCCCACCCAAAGTTCAGGGACCACTGTAGAAGAGGGGCAGAAGGACTGTAAGAGCCAGGCATTTTGAATAACCACAGATTTCCTCAAGTCACAGTTCAGCCACCATCTAGTTGCACACAAAAAGGATTACACATCAATGAATTAAACTCTTTCCTTTGAAACAAATAATGACATTAGTCTAAGAATGTAAAACTGTTTAAGTTCCTTTCCATGAAATAATAACAGAAGCAATGCCCTATTAATATTAAATGGACCCAATGCTATTTGATCATTTTGACAGATGTAGAAAAAGTATTTGAGAAGATTAAACATCCCTTCATAATTAAAAAATGTCCAAATCCAACATCATATTTAATGGTAAAAGTAAAAATGGTCTTCCTCCATTTTGGTCAGTATAGCCAAATTCCTAATTCTACTGTCCTTTAACCACAGTCAGAATTTCTGTAGGCTTTATCAAAACATGGTGCTCTTTTGAGATGGTATGTTCCACCCTGTGTCTCACAGGGTATTTTGAATTTTATTTTCCTGTTGAATAGTTTAGCTCTAAAAACCTTGCATTTGATTAAATATCAAAATGTCTTCTTGCTCATCACCAAGTATTATTTATCTGGATCATTCCAATTTTGTGATCCTTGTTGAAGTTTATAAATACCAGATAGTAAGGATTTGACTTTTCTTTCTCCTTTTTTTCCCTATGGCTTCCTCCTCCAGGAAACAGACCTGATATACTAAGATACACAGAGTGGCAAAAACACATATTTTTTTTCTTTCTAGTATATCACTAAAAGAAGAGCATTAAGAGCTGCCCACAATTTCTGCATTTCTTCTTATATATGTATTAATCTAATATTCTTTTTAAAATATTTTTAGAAGAAGCATTTCATTACAGTTTTAACATACTCGATAACAGTTTCCAGAGCAAAGATACATCGCTGTTGAATTAATACAGTTATACAATATTGAACTCAGTAGAAGCCCTGTAAGACATAAAATTGAATGGATTTGTAACCTTTAACAAAGATCTCCATTTCATTTTAAAATATACTGTTTTTTATAGAAAGACTCATTAATTTTGCTAATAACACTGAGATGTTGGTGTATGCCTCTCTCATCTGTATGTATCTGATTGTTACTCATCATAATCAGTTGTACTCAGAACCTTGGCACCTGCATATGTCTATAAAGTCATCGGATAGGTTTCAATGATAATGTTTATCACCTCTACTAATTAACATGATGTATTATGCTTCCTCCTCAAATATAATTCATTTTTTAAAATTTGTTGATGTGTGTGTGTGTGTGTGTATCACACAGAACATCTCAAACCATCTTATTCAACTATACACCCACTTCCCAGATCCTCCCTACCCCCACTTGAGCCCTTGTACTCTGTTATCCCTGCTGTGTTGTTGGGGCCTCCAGCCATTTCCCACTACTTGTCCATCTGGTGAATCTAGTCAGCCTATCTAGAGGTCTTTATTTTAGAAAGGTCAGCTGTTCTTCATCTTGCAGCAACCGGTTGTCAATATTCCTTTAGATAATATTGGGGTCTGCTGTTCATTTTCCCAGTTCTATGCTGTGTTACTATCTGGCAGTCCCTTGGGCCACCGTGGCCAACAACTCAAGAGAAAGTATCTCCTATCTGGCATTGTTGCTTGTTATGTAGTCTTTATACAATTGGCCCAGATAAACCAATTTATTTTTACTCTTAAGGTCGTTTGAGAATCTGTTCCTCAAGAGTCACATGTGCTTGGTAGGAGCCTCTGGCTCCTTTCTTTTATCAGTTCCACCAATGTGATGATAAGTCAAAGGTTCTGTTCAACCACGGCTGGCTTCACTTGGAAGCATGGAGGAAATGATTCCTCTGTGTTGACCCTCCTCTTTGTAGACTGGACACTGGATCAAGTCCATCTGTTGGGGTCTCCTCGGCCTCCTTGATCAAGAAGGACAGGTGACCCACCACAATTACAGGACATTTTGACAGATGCTCATAGTCCCCTGGAACTTCTAAACCTAGCAGAGCAAGGAGCAAAAACTGTCTCCTATGTCCCTCTGCCCAATTTCATACAGGCAACAAAGTATGTCTGTTAAACATCCAAGGTTAGTTCCACCAGTCTGGTACTTTAAATATCTGTGTGCCATGTAGACAAATCTTGGGCAAAGACCACTGTTCTCAGATATAGCTTACCTGGATATATTTCTTGATCTGGTATTTATAATTTGTCAGTCGGTTGTTGGACTAATATGATTCCATCCTTTTTTAAAAACTAGCTAGCTATTATTTATCTCAAGTATTGTCTAACCCCTCCATCATGGTTTCCCCAATTAAGGTAGTCCCATTTTTCCCCCTTCTCCCTTAATAATACTCTTCTCCTATGGTCCTACCTCTTTTGAGCTCCTTCTTTCCCTTTATCCCCTAGGTTCCTTATATACCCTTCCCTCCCCCCTCCCTTAAATTAACCCAATTTTTATCCATATCTCCATTATAAAAGCCTGTTTCTTGTTTTCTTACTTTTCACGTTCTTTCATTTCCTTTACCTCCCTGGTTCCTTTCCAAGGACTTGGAATTTGAAAGGATTTGGTACTAGGATCCACATATGAGAGAGAACATAGGTCATATTTGTTTGTTTGCTTGCCTGCTTGCTTGTTTGTTTTTAGTTTGTTACTCCACTTAGTATAACAGTTTCTAGTTCCATCCATTTACCTGAAAATTTCATGATTTCATCTTTCTTACTGCTGAGTAAAATTCCATCATATAAATGAACTGCATTTCGATTATCCACTGTCAATTGAGGGACACTTAGGTTGCTTCCATCTCTTAGCTATTGTGGGAGGGAAGTAAGGGTGGGACCAGGCCCAGAGACTTCCTGGGAACCATGAGAAGGAACTGGGTTGGTCTGAATGCAAAGATCAGTAAGCAGTGGTGGGTCTCCCAGTATCTGGTGTGCCTAGACAAGCAATGGGACAGTACAGAGGCTAGGAGGAGAGATGGGCAGGGAAGATGGGAGGATGAATGAGACTGGGAGAGTCAAGGCCTGGAGGGCATGATGGACTTACCCAGGAGAGAGGCCGGTGGGTTGTGCAGGCCCAGGGAAGCAGGGGGAGATAGGGCGGCACCAAGCTCAGAGGGCTCCTGCGGACCACGAGAAGGAACTGGGTTCGTCTGGATGCAAGGGATCAGGAAGCAGTAGTGGTTCTGGCCCTAGAGCTCAGCCCCAGTGTCCAGGAAAGAGGCTGGGGATCTGTGCAGCCCAGGGAAGCAGAGCCGAATAAATATTCTTATTCTTCCTAGAAATGAGTAAAGGAAGAGGGTAGATGTATGTGGGAAATTGTTCCTTCAACCCAATTTTGGTATAACTCTAAAACAACTCTATAACATAAAGTCTGTTTTTATTTAAGCATGAACAATGAATTAGATGCTAGAGGGCTCAGGAATGCAGATAAAATAAGAGATGTTCTAGAGGATATGAGATAACCCCAACCACTCTCTCCTTTCTATGACTTCTTCACAAACAGAGCTGATGAAGAAAAAAACAAAACAAAACAAAACAAACAAACAACAGACAAAAAACAAACTCTACTAAGTGCAGTATGAAAAAATGAGGAAGATGCTAGTATTAAGGAAACATACAAACCTTCCCTCTAGGCTAAATATAAGCAGTATGCTAATTAGTGCACTTGGGTTGCAATGCATTGGAAACTCCTTGAGCAAGATGAGAAATTAACTATGACTCAAAAAAGGGTTTCAGCTGGGGCTTGGGGACTACCATGTTCTTATTATCTCTATTGCTCTCTAAATGCCATCTTTATTCATGTTTTTGAAACTACATGATTTATCATTTGCAAATAAATGATGGAATGGGTAGTGGGGGTAGGGGAATTTTCTTCCAGTTCCAAATCTCTAGATTGCAGGGCTTTTTCCTGGCATGAACTCCAGCATGAGATTTGATCCATGTGTATACCCAGAAAAAAATTAACTTAAGCTCCCTTCTACTTGCAGGCTTCTCTCTCCAGGGTTAGTTGATCAGACCCTCCACACCTTGACTCCCCCAGCCTCACTCACCCTCCCATATCTACCCCGCCATCTTTCTGCCTAGCCTGGGTCCTGTCCCATTCCTTGTCTTGGCACAACAGACACCTGGGGAAAAACCACTGCTTCCTCATCCTGTGCATCTAGAGCAACTCAGTTCCTTCTTGGGTCCCCAGGGGTGGTCTGGGCATGGCCCCTCCCTCACTTCCCTCTGCCTCCCTGGGTCTGCAAAACCTGCCAGCCTCTTTCCTGGACGCTGGGCTGTCCTTTCCTCTTCCTGGTCCTTTGCATCCAGACCAACCCAGCTCCTCAGTGCAGTCCCCAGAGGCCCTTGGGCCTGGCTCCTTCCCCATCTTACTTTGCATTTCTGGATGGCACACTCACCAGCTACCCTAGACCAGCATCTTTTCTGGGCCAGGCTCCGGGGCCAGACCAACCCCAAAAATCCAGAGGCCAAAATCTATCCTGGAGGGAACCAGACCTTAGGAGAAAGCCTGAGAGTATCTGATCCTAATCTGTCTTGGGCCTCTGTGGGAACTCATGAAGACAAAAGCAATCTGGCCACTCCAATATAAAATCAAAAGAGAGAATTGGAAGCTTAGTGGAACCAACCTTCCATGCCCAAAATGTAAACCACAAAGACACATAAAGTTCACAAAAAGAAGCAGACCTAAACTTGTAGGCTTGAGTATCACACAAGAATCAGAAACTACAAAAGAAATTCACGTGTGAAAATCACAGAGAAAAAATAACAAGAAAAACCAAAATGACATATCCCACTAAATACAAATAGTCCTCTAGAGGAGTAAAATAAGCACCCCATAGAGATAATGCAGGACATGGAACTCAAAATAACAATTATAAACATGATAAAAGAATTCAGTGAATTTAAAGAACATAAAAGAAAGAAATCAAAGAACTGAAGGAAGATAGGGATAAACTTCGGAATGAATTTAGAAAACATAAATATTGAAGAATACTCAGGT